>NC_092630.1:42157528-42462585 GCF_039555335.1 Amphiura filiformis
CTTTTGAAAGTCCTAAACAAGGTATAACAGTCGCTGATAGGATGTGCAACTTACAGAACACAGATAACCTCTATTCTAACTGCAACTATAAATGCCTAATGAGGAATGCATTTTTTTATCATTTATCTTTTTATTTTTGTTATTCTTTTTATGTATCATACAGGCTTTGGGACAAGCAGAAAGTATCCAGTGTCTGTTGTAAATGTTGGAATAGTAAACAAATAAAGTCACTGCTACAAAATAATTATGTGTTGAAGACGAATTTTGAGTTTCATTGTTGGTTTTTTTGGTGAGCTAATAGTTTCAAAGTTGTTCAAATTTGGTTAAAAAGCATACCTAATTTTTCTCTCATTTCAAGGATTCAGAAAAGTATAGCTCGGCCTAGCTGCGTCATACTGTTCTTGAGTTATAGTATTATGGTCATTTTTTGCCACACAGGGGTCAAAAATTAAAAATGCTCAGATTTCAACGCAATGCTTTGTTATTGAAAAAAATCGGGTAATAATGGTCAATCCCCATTACATTATAATTGACCACAACCTAGATTTTGTTATGTTTCCTAGGTAACAAAACATCCCGCATGGTTACAACTATTCCTTATTTGAATTGTTTTCTACGAAGATTTGACCGCTTTCCACATAATGGAAGAACGGTATGTCACAGGTAGGTCAAACTATAATTTGTCTGAATCCTTGAAATGAGGAATAATTTGGTACGCTTTTTAACAAAATTTGACAATGTCATAGGACCATAAAAGGAAGCTAAAAAAGTTGGTTCAGTACAGGCGGCGGATGACATGATCGAGCCGGCAACTCATGAAACGGCCCGGCCGTATGGCATTTTCCATATACTCAGTTAGTTTTGTGAGGTTCATTATCGAACCCCAACGGTTTTAGCTTGTATTTATATTATTTATTAACATAGCCCTATTTGTTTGTGATATTTCAAGTGTTTTAAAATTTCAAAATAATCCCATTCAATTACACGGTTGACGATGAAAATTTACTGAATTTAGGGAATGCACGTCATACACCACCTGGTTCAGTCGAGTCTGGGATGGGGGATGCACATGCACATTAAATCCCTGCATTTAGTCGACTACAATGAACCAGTCACGCTTCACCTAAAATGATCTGTTCTGCCTCATTTGTCTGGCAGAAATCAAAGTGGGATGCAGTTCGGAGTGATTATATTTCTACATGTTCATACTACATACTCTGAAAATTTTAGAAAAATCGCACGAGTCCATTTTTTAAAATCACATTTTTGTTCCTAAAATGGGGGTTATAGCGCCCTCAACAGGCACTCTCTCCATAGGGCTACATGTAAAGACCAGTTATAGACAAATGGCCCTAAAATAAAACAGACTCGTGCGAATTTCCTCAAATTTTGCATATGATGTAGATTTAACATCTGGAATGTAATGCAAGTGATGTCGTTGCTGCTTTTCTAAATTCATTTTTTATTTTCCGCCCCAGACCAAGGTGATCTGGGCTAGTATCTGGGGTATGAAATTTAATGGTACAAAATGCAAAGTCATGAGGATTTCCCATAAGAGAAGCCCAGGACAACACCAGTCGACATAGTGACAGCACCAGCTTATATCACGGGGCAAAAATCAACACATTTTACACGGGGTGTAGGGAGGTTGACAGCGGCATTTCCCCCATGCGCCCAAAATACAATAGGCCAAAAGAAATCTTTGTAGGATATTGCAATTTTAACTTAATTTCTGAAACACACAAAATGACTTCTATACATACATGTAAACAATACTTCAATTTTAACAATACAAGAAATAAATAAAATTTTATTTTATTCACTTTTCTGTCAAACTCAAAATGAACACAAATTTGTGGAAGTTTTAAACAAATATTAACACAAATCCATAACCCGAGTTGACCTCATACTAAGACAATTTTTACAAATAATATACAATTTCTATTCTCAACCCACCAAGTAATTGCTTTTCCAAAAGAGAAATTGCTTTTCCAAAAGTTATCTTAGTAATTTTCAACTTAATTCACTACGATATGTAAAGTGCCCAACACACTGAAACCGTGTACTGGATGTTGTTATACAGTGGAATGACATAGTGTAATCTCTATAATAGGAATAAGAGCCAATACAAAGTCCCATGTGATATATGATATAAAGGGTATAAAAACGGTTTTATAACATTCATAAAACATTCTTTGCAAAACATTCTACAGCAGAATTGTTATATTAAGTCATATTTTACCAGGGTAGCCCAGTCAGTGCATAGCACATGATATACATAGGGGCCCTGGAGAACATATACACAATATAAAATTTGATTGTTAAAATTACACAATTAAAATTATACAAAGCTCAATTTAAATACATAAAAGCTACATAACAATTTAAAACACAACAATAATATTATTATATACAATTATTGTTATATGAGTATTGATAAAAACTAAAATGGCAAAAGAATAATAAAATATTATCATAGCACACACGAAGGAGATACATAAAACATAAAATACATTAATAATAAAAGACATATAATCTGAAATTGCCATTATTAACTGAGATGTTCAAATATTGTTGATTTAAATGAATATAACTTATTTATTGCACGAATATGATGTGGTAATTTGTTCCATTCTATTGCACCTTGGTATTGAAACGAGCGCACGTGACTTTTATTGACGGCAAGAAGTTTATCAGCACTTGACCTAGTATTTACATGATGCGTGTTATTTACAAACTTGAATTTACAGCTTAGATAAGAAGGAACAAGATCATTTAAACATTTAAACATCGATTTTAATGTTAATCCATCCGAGTTTATGACGAAGCTCTGTAGCACTATGCCAGGGGGGATAACCTGTTATTGCCCTGGCAGCCCTATTCTGAAGCTTTTCTAGTCAATTGTTATTGAATTATTGACAAAATATTTTACAAAATGTTTACTCAAAATATTTTACAATAACGTTCATGATTTATATAGTCATTTAAAATTAATAGTCTTGTTTTTGCTGGGATGTAGCATTTTACTGACTATTATAGTCACACCTTGTGAATTATCATCTTTTCAGAATTATACACGACACACGTCATTCGTGTTTTTCCAGGTAACACTTTTACCCAGCGTAATTGCTTTCGTTGTTTCATCAACACAGAAAGAGTGGGCGGAATTACTTTTTTCATGTGTAATACTAAATATTGCACTACAAATTCAAATTATAAGGGCCGGGTTTCTTTGGATTAATGGATTTCAACCTTATACGACGATCGTATCATGCTGTACAAATTTACAGGTATACCTCGGCTTCGATGTGGGTTTTTTTAAAGCATAACTAAAATAAAAGTCCATTGGTAATTTTTGCGTGACAAAACCAATAAGTTTTTACTTGCTTAATAATATTTTGGGAGGGCGAGTTAGCGCAGCGGTAATTCCCTCGCTTAAGGTTTTACCGTCGTCACCCGATTCGACTTGACTATTGCGCCTGTTTTCAAGGCGTGCGTACGCCGCGTCGTGTTCGGCGTTGCGTTGCAGACATCGCAGAGAACGATGCATGTTGTGCGTGTCAATGCTATTTTTGCGCACCGGCGATAACTAGGGCCAAAAAATAAAGAAACAATGTTTGCTGAGCACAAAAAAAGTGGTCGCTTCTAATATATTAAATACAACTTTTACAAACCAAATCTTGCCAGCGTGCTTCCAGTAATAACGGACCTGGACCCCCTCCCCAAAGTAGGCCTACGACAGTAGGGTCCAATAGATGGTATGAAGTTATAGGCCTACCAAACAAACACAGAATCAGGGTGTTTTTTTTTTTACATTAACGAGTGTTGGTTAAATTGGTTAATTCGTTTTAATAATATTTTGGCCTAAATGTTGGGTAAGCACTACGACATATTATAGGCCTATTAAAGGTTAGGCCTATACGTTTGTAGAACGTTTCATAATGAAACACACTACAACAAAATTAAAAACATGTTGTGAAAATGTTATTGTAGACATATATTATTTTGGCAACATTGTTCCAGCTTAGAATATGTTTTGCAGCAAGTGTTCAATGTTTTTGATTGTTATTTTTAAAATGTTTTAAAAGTTTATAATCCACCATTTAAATGTTTAAAGCATTTTGTGTTATTGGGTAAAGACCTACTACGTGCACTGAATACATAATGCATGCGATATAGACAACACCATCAAATCTATTCAGTTTAAAAACAAATGTGTCATACATTTACAAAAATGATATCATAATTGGCCAAATGTTTTTCTACAGCTATAGGCAACCCAGCGTTTAACTTTGCTTTAATTGAACTGCAACAATTGATGATATGAATCCACCTCGAGATAATTCCGTAGGCCTATAGTTTTTGTGACCAAAAAGTTTTCCTCTCGGTAAACGGCACTAAGCATGCCGTAAGTAGGCCTATGCCTATAATAATTGTAGGCCTATAGTCAAACACTTCCGCCCATGGTGTCAAACTCTTCGCTTTAACATGTTTAATAAATCCTCTTTTTGGTCATTCGAGTCAGGTGAACATAAAGCTGAAAATAACTCACTTTGTGTAACTTGATAACTCTTTGGCCCAATAGGCTATCTTTGCAGATGACCAAAATACACCAAATTAGAATTAGGCTAAGAATTTTTTAATATTCTTAGCCTTAATAGCCGACATCATTATAATTGTTCCTAATTATGGACACTTCTTAGCCTAAGTATTTTAGGTAACTTTTTTACAGTGAAAACTTTCCTGCGTAAACAACAATTCCTTTTTTTGTGGCCATATGCGTAAATGAACGCTGATCCGGCATCAGATCGCGCTTCATACCAGCGCGTTGGCACGCACCAAAATATCCACGTACGCAATTAACTACGCATGGTGTCGAAGAAAAAATGCATTTTTGACCTATTTTGGTCAATTTACGCGAAAACTAGGTCCGGTACCCCCAATTATTTTTGCGCGATTTTACAGAGCTTTTTCTTTTTCATAACATATATAAAATTAAAAAAATTTTGTCTCGACAATTTTTTTATACAACGCAAAAGGTGATATATTTTGGGCAAATTGCTGATTTTGCCATTGAAGTGTACAGAGATTTTTGGAAATGTACACCTCTTTTAAAACGGCTGTAGCTCAAAAGTGAGGTCCGGCACCCCCTGTTTTTTTTCCTGATTTATTATCTACACATATTAATGTACAAAATATGTCAATTTAAAAAAATTTCGTCGATAGGTTTAGTAACGACGGTAAAACCTTAATTGCACCACTGAGGTCCCGGGTTCAAGCCCCGGCGCGGCCCAAGGACTCACGTGCATTTGGTTTATCCCGATCCATGGCGCTCTCGCAGGTTTTCTCCGGGATCTCCGGTATCCTCCTGCTTTCAAAATCGGTGATTAGTTGTTTCGTTATCAAAAATTTCCTTCACCCAATGGAATTTGGGGAGCTGCAGAAAATGGGTGGATGTTACAATCTAAGTGCGGATAGGTTTGCGCCGTGTTCGGCTGCAACTAGCCTAGTTGATGTGATGATTCACCACGCAGCGAAATTACTGCGCTTTGAATCCTCTGGAAAAAGCGCTATATAAATTCCGAAATTTATTATTTTATTTCGTCCGTCTCGTCGGAGCAGGGGCGTAGCAAGAGCCTCGGGGGCCCATGGACAAGAAATAGTGCGGGGCTCTTTTAGCAGGGCCGGATTTACCATTGGGCCAGAGGGCCCCAAAATTGCCCTGTGCATGTTCCTCTTAGCCCGACAACACCATGTTTTGGACCAAAATATGGTAAAATTGAAAATTTTGCGCGCTTCGCGCTTATCATACTAGCCCTTCACATAGCAAAATGCACATTCATTTTGGGCTAAAATGGCCTAACATTAAACATTTATTTCGCGCGCAAATGTCCTAGTAAGATCGGAACAAAATAATATGCTTATCTCCCTCTAATCAGTTTGCAATGCTTCTGCCACCACCGTCGATCTTATAATAGCGGGCCCCCAGTTTGTAAACCAAACTTAGCCTCTTGAGTGAACATCCTTTCCGCACGGTGAGTTTGGCGCCTGCAAATTTTGGATTCGGGGCCCAGATCAATTCGGCCCTGCCTTTTAGCATCTCCTTAAACAGCGCTTATTTCATTTTCTCTTTTGCTTGGGGCCCCTGAACCCTCGGGGCCCATGGACTTCGTCCACCCTGTCCCCCCGCTTGCTACGCGCTAGACTATGCCAAAGTCGAATTTTATTAAAAATATGTTATAGTCATGATGAACCCATTTCTATGAACTCAAAATTATACTGATGTTTATTAAAATTAAAGTATTCAATAGTAAAATGGTCATAAAGATTAAGAATATCAGATGATTAGTGACAATAAAAGTAATTGAATGCAACATTATCTTGCATAATAATTATTATAATGGCTCACTTTAATATTGAACAATTCTGATTTTGGAATCTACCAGTTCACGAAAATCCGGGAAGCTAACAAACAGAGGGAGTGACGTGCGGTGACTGAAACGGATCAGATACAGTTGCACACAAATCAATATAAATCAGAGTTTATGTAATAGCCAGAGTATGCAAAATGGGCAAGTGGACTACGGAGAAGTCTAGATACGCGCCTGCGTCGGAGAACTGCTTCAGATGTGAGCATCTGATCCACTTTCCCAGGAAACTGACTTCTGGTTGTGTGTAGTCTTATTACTTCAAAGGTGGGTCATAAACGTGACTTAGGAAATAAGTGCCTTCCTCTTTATTCACGGTCTTTGTCCTCCTCTTTCTGTTCTCCATCGCTTTGCCTATATCATATCATAAATTGTAACAAAAACCGAACTCTAATGTTCTCTCGATTTTTTTTAATCAGAGAAGATATGTTAGGAGTTTCTTCAATACAGTTTTGGCCAAACATGAAACATGCCAAATGTGATATTAAAATGGGCGTTACCAATTTTAAATGAACTAAAATAGTATGAAATGGAGGAAATGATATGATCCGGATATACCTCCAGCATACACATGACTTCCGCATAGATATACATCGCGAAAAGGGATATATTGTAAAATTTATTATAATTATTTATGGCCATATTTTTTTTAACCAGTAATAGAAATGAACTTGGCTGTATATTTATTTTCATCTAATCAACGGTTGCTGATTAACCGGGCTGATTAAACACATGCAATTAATCGTTGATTTTAAATATCACATATACAATTTACGTCTTACGGGACGACCAATCCTCTTTCTCGGAACTTTCGCCTGGTTTATATAGGCCATATACGAGGGGGTATCAAAAAGTTTTAGAAATCGCCCAAAAGTGAAAGAGCTATATCAATGAAATTTTGTCAGTGCAATCACTGGTCCTTATGTACATTATGGTCCAAAAATGGTCTCATAGCTATATGTTTACTTTTTTACAGGTGGCACTAGATGCCAATAACCCGCTGCCCCAGTTAATGCGCATAAACTGCAAGATTGAGAAAATTGAGGCAAGCAGCATTATTAAGATCCTGCTTTTAAAGGGTTGCAGTGCCTAGAAAATTGATGATGAAATGAAAGTTATCTTCGGTGGTGATTGTGATATGTCTCTGTCACTCTTTGGAAAAGTAATTTTTATTTCATCACAGATTTTCTGGGCACTGTAACCCTTAAAATGGAACTTAATCATACTACATGCCTCAATTTTCTCCATTTTGCTGGTTATGCGGTAACATAGGCAGGTAGTGACATCTAGCTCCTGTAAAAAAAAGTAAACATACTTATGAGACCATTTTTGCACCATAGTGTACATAAGGATCAGTGATTGCACTGACAAAATTTCATTGATATACCGTAAAACCCCGTCTACAAGGATATACCTAAGAAACGCCCTCAATAAAATTGGTTGCTTGTTGTATTTGGAGTTTGAGCAAATACATACTGGCACTGGGTGGCTATGCATTCCATCTAAGTATGTTGTAACACCAATCAATTGTATTGACATAATAACGACTGTTTCGTATATCAGGATCGTATAGCTCAATTGATAGAGCGTCAGACTTTGGAACTGAAGACATGCTGAAGAGAGCATGGTCCGGGCACCGGTTCCGTTTTTTCATTCTCGTTTAATTTTATCTTTTTGACTTGTTTTTTTTTTCTTTCTTCTTTTTTTTTTTTCTTTTTTTAATTTTTTGTGTGTTTTTTTTTTTATAGTTTTTTTTAGTTTTTTTTTATTTTTTTTTTTATAGTTTTTTTTAGTAATTTTGTGGTTTTATAGAAACTAGTAAAAGCATTTATTCTAAATAATAGCGAAACCCACGGTTAGACAGATGTGTTGTAACTACTTGTCTGTCCTCGTCTTTGCAATAAAATCTATGTTGCACCTTTGTGCCATCCCAATTCTTGAGGAATGGTAGGTAGGGTGCGTTTTTGGCTTAAGCACGATTTTGTTTCTACTTGAAATGAAATCAAAATAAATATTGCTCTGTTGCCACAATTGCAGTTTTTTCAATAAAAAAAAAAATAGATGAGGAATAATAATTATTCCATATTTGAATCTATTGTCCCATCAAGAATAGAGTGTCTTCAAAAACTTCAATCAATTCATCTGACAAAGGAAACTATTCTGGTCATTCAATTTTGTTTCGCTTGCACCTGTTATATCACAGGCGTTGGTAGAGAAGGCACACTTCTCTTGTCTTCACCGAAGTAGTGATGTAAACTCTAACATGATTAATTACCATAGCTAGCAATGGACATACACTATTTTTTGTTCCACTTGAACCCATACTATAGGCTATTCGCTGTCGATGTGACGTAATTAATCGGATTAACTACCATAGCAATTGATGAATACAATTTCGAATATATAGCCCTGCACTTCATCGTTCACGTGGCACCTATGCATTAAACCATAGTTGTCAAAGAAATGCTAATCACTCGCCATGTAAGATTAGTATTTATGAAAAGAGTGGTATTCAATCTATGTTTGGTGACATACGCGGGTGATTAGTGCAATCTGCTTGATGGTAGTTATTGCGATTATTACGTCACTTCGACAGCGAATTGTAGTATAGACGAATCCAACAAGCCAAGTGATGGTCAGAATTTATTCGGCCATTATACGCTGGTGAAGTTGCGTAATTAATCGGATTAATTACCATAGCAACAGGTGAAAACAATTTTGAACATATCGCGCTGCGCTACAAGCAGGTTACCCTCATCACCTGTACTGTGTATGTCTGCAATCATAGATTGAATACAATACTGGTCTTTTCAAAGATCTTACAGGTGCAGCATGATATGGTTCAATGAAGAGGTACCGCCTGAACGTATCAGTGTATAACGCGGTATATTCAAAAATTGTTTTCACCTATTGCTATGGTAGTTAATCCGATTATTACGTAACTTCGCCAGCGTATTGAATAAAACAGGAGGATGTGAGTTCACAAGGGCAATGTCGGGGATTATAGGTCACAATCGATGTGGAGAGACACACCACATTTCGCCAAAATACATTCTAGAAACGCTTGCTGTTAGAATAAGAAAAATTTTAATGCTAATTTATTGCACATTCTAGAGAAGCGTGGTTACCTTTTAAAATAACCGAGTGAGAGGGTTTTCAAGAAAATATTTTTCCTGTCAAAACTGAAGCATCCTCTGCATAAAAGAAAATATGAATATTAACTGCACATCATATATAACGATTCGTGATACCCAATTGTGGCACATTTGATGTCGTTTAAGAAGCAGAGAATTTTATTTCAATTTTATATACGCCAAAATATTTTTTAATTGAGCAAAAATAAGGATAGAAAAAACGTTGAAAATCCTATGTGAATATTACATTAGACCCGGCAAAAGATTACTGTTTCGTTTTTATGGTAATCTAATCTTTTATTTCCTGAAAAAACATTTGGGGTCTAAAATGGAATTTTTATGTAATTGATAAAAACATCGAACGTGATACAAGAAAATGGTAGGTTTTCCTCTATAGTATTTTACTGACCATGGAAATGTACTGAGACACAAGCACGTGTCAAAATCGATATAATGTATTGTCCATACAGACGCCCAGTTATCACTGTTTATTATTGGATTTTTTTTTGTATAAAACACGCAGTTAACTTAATTGAGCGCTAATAATACACATAAATGTTTTTAGGCAAATAAAATTCCAAAATATGGTACGTTTTCTGCCTTTGCTTGTCACGTGGTAGGCCTATGTTGAAGTTGCGATTATACCTTCAAATAAGTTTCAAATGAATTCCAAGAAGACAAATGGCCGAGTGGTCTAAGGCGCTGGGTTCATAGTGTATCCAAAGCAGTCCGCCGCCGCCGTGAGTTCGAACTCCGCCTCCGCCAAACTTTAATGAAGTAAAAGTAAAATTGAAATTTTACTTTTAAAAAATTTCATATTGGGGAAATGTGACTGGCAGAATTTATGTATGGCGTGGAGTGGTGTGGTGGAGAGATGAGAGGTCCGACCAACAGCCATAGCGAATGGTTCATGTTCAACTAATTCCAGCGGACGGTCTGTGGCTAGTAAGGAATCGTCTTTGACCACATGCGCAGATCTGTCTCGTCAGGAAGATATTTAATATCCCGAATTTACCGGGTGTCCCAAAAAAAGGTTACATGTAGATTTTTGAAAACATTCTAAGTTAATGTTAACAAATATAAATATCCTTTTCATTACATAATCTATGTACCCTCTACTAGTACCCCTGTGAATGTCAAGTTCACAACCTACGTACTTAGCCCGCTCTTTACGTGACATTAATGCAACACGAGGTTCATTGTACCACCGTCACAGCCACCGTGCATTTGGCGGGACACTTGAGTAGACCCAGCCATAGAATGACAGATGAGTATTTTATTCTGATAAACAAATAAGTTTTATTTCAAGAGTTCAGTCAGAATTATGAAAACAAACAGCAGCGATTTCAAGTCAATAAAATCCAAAAAGGCCTAAATGCAAAAGATTGTTATTCATTTCACTATGTTGATGACAGGAGATACAGCGTGCAGAACTGCTTTCGCCAAAAACCTGTTCTCTCTAATGACCATCTTCCTTTATTTGTAATCACCAAGAATCCAGAATCCCTAAAACTGATTTATTTTCAATGTACAGTATTTAATTTTTCAATATGTTTCTTTTGTGCAATAAGTTCAACAATAAAAATAAGAGAAACATAAAAAAAAAATAAAGAAAAAATCTGAAAACAAATGTGTGCTTGTGTTCAACTTTCGTTGTGCGATATTTTGATAGTTAGTCACTCTTGACACCCCTGTCATCTTGCGCTCACAAGTTAAGTTGCTTTTAAGATATGGAATTGAAACTTAGCAAACAGTTACAAGAAGGATAAATAAATAGTATGTGAAAAAATGATATTGTTTTGTTGTACCATCACAAAATGCGGTTCATTTTCTACATGTAACCTTTTTATGGGACACCTTGTATAATAGGCCTATGCCTACCAGTTCCATCGTATAACCGATCTGCTAGAGAATATTTGTTACCATGTTTAATAAATTCGTATTTATCGTATAATAAAATGTAGCCAAATGTATATTATGTGTCACACGGTTTTCTGCTGAACCACTAGCAGGCTATGTTACCACATCTATGACAATGACAAAGGTGAATTTTGATGATTTTTACGATCGTCCGGATGAGCAAATCACTGAATGGGTCTTTAGTTCCCTCCTCTCCTTATCCTGCCAATATTATATGAATCAAAGAAAAATAAAGAAAAATAAAATTAAACAAGAAAAAAAGACAAAGAAAAGAAACAATAAAAGAAAAACAATAGAATAAATTAAACTAAATATGAAAAAAAAATTTTAGAAAATGCAAGAAAATATAAATGAAAAGTTTGAACAATATTTTGTTTATAAAAGTTTGTGTGACCGTGATGAGGCTCGAACTCACCATCTTCCGATCTAAAGAACCAAAGTCTTATGCCTTGCCAAGTGAGCTATGCTCGTGAGATGCGAAATAAAGATAAAATAATACATTGTATACCTGCTTGTGTCGGTAAATGATTTGCTCAAATTCCATAATGATATAATATTGTGGAGGGCGCTAGCGTGAAATATGCTATCATCACAGTCGCTTCTATTCCTTATAGACGGGTTTCTACGGTATCTCTTTTACTTCTGTGCGATTTCTAAAACTTTTGATACCCCCTCGTACTCTTGCTCTCAGTGTCTCGAGTACAATGATCTGATGATCAAGTTGTATACATCACATTTTTCTCCCGGGTTCTTTTCAAGCTAGAACATTGTAAAACATGACCATGCCACGAAAGGACTAGTCCAGGGGCCCGGGGAGGCACTTAACAAAATGACCATACGGGTATGCTCCCTGGAAAGACCGCTGTTTTTGGACAACGCAGCTCCGAAAGATCCATGAATTTTATATTCGAAACAGAGCGCTGAAGACCACCGATTTTGATAATTGCAGCTCCAAATGACCCCGGAATTGCTCATTCCTTAATCCTTATACATTTCTGGGTTTTTTAGGGCGATTTATCATCTTATGTTTCAATAGATAGCATCATGAGCTAGAGGTGTTTTTTGATCGGCATTCATTTGGCAGGAGTCAAAACTTCGTGATTTTGGCACTCTACAAAATTTTGGCACCTTGGTTCTTGGTGGCTTATATCCTAAAAAGCTAATCTGGACATGCTGGAAGCTATAGTAGGATAATTGTGAAGTGACGTCATAGCCAGTGTTGGAGCAGAAAGTGAAGAGTGAAAAACAATCCGAAGATCAGGAAACCGAGGGTGGCACTATGTACAAAGGGCTTGCAGAAGAAGCTTGGATCCTGGGGACGCAGCATCCTGATTGTGGTAGGCAAAGCTGAATCACTGGATGAAGGCAGCAGTGGTTTGAACAGTGACTGTGGTAGATGGTAGTTGATTCCACATGCTTCTTGATCCAACAGAGTAGACCCTCTGATGCCGTATAGCTCCGTATAGAGCTTGGCAAACAGGAAACTTCGTCAAACGCGTTGCTGACGGTCCAATAAAACGACATCAGTCTGCCCATGGTGTTGTAGGCCCGTTAGGCCCAATCATTCACAGTGAGTTGGATGACTGTTGCGAGTCGTTCCAAATTTAGCAATTTATGGTGACTATAAATGACTTAAGACGACCAGTGCAGTGTATTCACAGGACCTCAACAGTGGCGTAGAGTGGGTCATCACATTGGAAGGGGGGGGGGCACCGACCATGATTGGGGGGTGGGCACCGGATCTGATTGGGGGCACCGTAAGCCAGTTTTCGGCAAAAATTTTGACTTTCATCGCTTGGAGGCGCAGAATCGATGCTAAATTGGTCAATTTGGCGCCTAAGGGTGGCGCCCAGGGCATGTTCCCCCCCTCTGTCCCGCCCCCCCCCCCTAGTGACGCCACTGTCTGTAGACAACTGATGTAAGTATTAGTAACAAAGTCCAGAATTTTCAACGCCCAAACTGTGAACTCAATTTAGACAATTCCTATTCTTTGACATGGTATCGGCCCGTGTCTGGTCTGGTCTGTACGTTGAGTAAAAGTGCGCCATCACATTTTGTTTGTTAAGCTGTTGTAAACCCGGAAGTAGAACCCGGAAGTGATTTTATCAAAACAAAAACCATGATGTGGACACGAAGCAAGCAATGGATGTCGATGCACATGCATGGAAAGATCTGATGGGCAGAAATCAGAATCTGACATAGTTTAATAAAAGTCTGCAAAATATACTCGATTTGTACATTATGTATAGATGCTCAGTTGATGAAGATTTTGTTCTGTATTTACAAGTGTTGTGATATCCAAATGATGCAAATCATATCATATCTCCATTGATCAAATCAACATTACTTTTCCGGCAAACTTCAGTTTAACTTTTAGGGTCTAAAATTGCAATGGATACTAGACTAAAATCTCTTGTGTTGAAACATATTGGCAAAGCGGCACACAAGTATTGGAGAGCTGTCGCTTGTGATATCATTGCAGTTTGCCAAGGTATAAAACCAGGTTTCCTATATGACTATGGAGCCGTGTCTTCCCATTCCCTTGCTGCTCTGACATCAGATGTCTTCCAAACTATATCCCATGAGCAATCAAAGGGTGGGAAAAAATGTGACATGTGTGTTATCACCCTGGAGCAAGATGTTATGTTGGTTAATATTGAAGCATTGTATCGCAGATTGGAAGAGCAGGAACACTGCATGGAATCGTCAACCAGCAACATCATAGACGTATCGGAGAATCTCAAGTCTCCTCAAATTTTAAGTTTTTCATCGCCCCATGGTATCAAATTGAAACAAGAACTGCATCGGTTTTGTGCTCAATGTAAACAACTGCTTTCAAAGAGAAATGTGGATGTAAAAGTAGCTGAAATTGAATTACCTGAAACTGAAAACTTCAACTTGACAACTATCTTTGGGTTACTCATCGGCTACCCTGTGTTTTACTGGTATCAAGGAGGAGCAGAAGCAGCAAACTGCTTGGACATGGTTCCTCTTATAGTTTATGAAATAGTTTGTGATTTGAGAAACAACTTTACAGACAGCCAGTCTCAAACTAGTCACACTTACGATGGATTTCAATCTTCAACAAAACATTGTGATGGTAGCAAAGCAGAATCTTTACCAAGTAAAGATGACTATTTATTGAAAAGTGGTCATGCTGTATACTCATTTAGCATACCAGAGTGTGTTAGTGATCATTGTAGAGAACGTATACATTCTTGGTTTCACAATTTACAAGATGGGGTCACTAAAACATTAATAACAAATTTACAAATGAGCCAAAAGACAGTGAATTTACCAAGTGTAGCGCTATAATTTGTTTGTCTCAAAGTTCCTCTTGATGTTGATTATACATAGGTTTAAATGCGTATCACTTATTGAGAGTGAATTCAGTGAAATTGTACAAACTAATGTATGTGTACTGAGATGTTGATGTTTCAGAGTTTGATACTCCAAATCATTTTAAAGAAAAAGTACATGTTATTTGAAATGAAATAATATGCTACACAAGATAAATCAAATACAAGATGTATGATTTGAGCCACATTTTCTTTATTTTTATACTGTCTTGTATAAACATACCAATCACGTATTTAGAAATACATTTAACCTGTCTTAAAATCAGGGATATGAAGTTTTCATATCCTAAGAATACAGTATAAGAAATTTTGGAAGTTTAGATCATAGACTGCAAGCAGTGGTGTAGCAGGAGTCATCATGGGGCACCGACCATGATGAGGGGGGGGCAACCGGGCCTGATGGGGGTGTGCATGAATGCCACTGAACGCATTCGAGTTTAAACTTTTTATAGTTTATAGTTGCAGTTGGAATGCAGCTATAATTCTTAACTGCAACTATAAACTCAATTATATCTCTACATGTAGACTCAACTTTAACTCTCTAATTATAACTCTCAATACAGCTATAATAGAGGTTATCCACTTTACTCATGTGTGACTCGGGGTGTGACTTCTAACAAAAGGCGCTGATTCCTGTAGTATTTCTCATTCAAACCAATTCCAATGCACAACCTCAGAGTTACCTGCATAACTTTGGCGGACTATTTTGAAACAGTGATGGGTGCACATGCAGGTACTTCTTTTGAAAGTCCTAAACAAGGTATAACAGTCGCTGATAGGATGTGCAACTTACAGAACACAGATAACCTCTATTCTAACTGCAACTATAAATGCCTAATGAGGAATGCATTTTTTATCATTTATCTTTTTATTTTTGTTATTCTTTTTATGTATCATACAGGCTTTGGGACAAGCAGAAAGTATCCAGTGTCTGTTGTAAATGTTGGAATAGTAAACAAATAAAGTCACTGCTACAAAATAATTATGTGTTGAAGACGAATTTTGAGTTTCATTGTTGGTTTTTTTGGTGAGCTAATAGTTTCAAAGTTGTTCAAATTTGGTTAAAAAGCATACCTAATTTTTCTCTCATTTCAAGGATTCAGAAAAGTATAGCTCGGCCTAGCTGCGTCATACTGTTCTTGAGTTATAGTATTATGGTCATTTTTTTGCCACACAGGGGTCAAAAATTAAAAATGCTCAGATTTCAACGCAATGCTTTGTTATTGAAAAAAATCGGGTAATAATGGTCAATCCCCATTACATTATAATTGACCACAACCTAGATTTTGTTATGTTTCCTAGGTAACAAAACATCCCGCATGGTTACAACTATTCCTTATTTGAATTGTTTTCACGAAGATTTGACCGCTTTCCACATAATGGAAGAACGGTATGTCACAGGTAGGTCAAACTATAATTTGTCTGAATCCTTGAAATGAGGAATAATTTGGTACGCTTTTTAACAAAATTTGACAATGTCATAGGACCATAAAAGGAAGCTAAAAAAGTTGGTTCAGTACAGGCGGCGGATGACATGATCGAGCCGGCAACTCATGAAACGGCCCGGCCGTATGGCATTTTCCATATACTCGGTTAGTTTTGTGGGGTTCATTATCGAACCCCAACGGTTTTAGCTTGTATTTATATTATTTATCAACATAGGCCTATTTGTTTGTGATATTTCAAGTGTTTTAAAATTTCAAAATAATCCCATTCAATTACACGGTTGACGATTCAAATTTACTGAATTTAGGGAATGCACGTCATACACCACCTGGTTCAGTCGAGTCTGGGATGGGGGATGCACATGCACATTAAATCCCTGCATTTAGTCGACTACAATGAACCAGTCACGCTTCACCTAAAATGATCTGTTCTGCCTCATTTGTCTGGCAGAAATCAAAGTGGGATGCAGTTCGGAGTGATTATATTTCTACATGTTCATACTACATACTCTGAAAATTTTAGAAAAATCGCACGAGTCCATTTTTTAAAAATCACATTTTTGTTCCTAAAATGGGGGTTATAGCGCCCTCAACAGGCACTCTCTCCATAGGGCTACATGTAAAGACCAGTTATAGACAAATGGCCCTAAAATAAAACAGACTCGTGCGAATTTCCTCAAATTTTGCATATGATGTAGATTTAACATCTGGAATGTAATGCAAGTGATGTCGTTGCTGCTTTTCTAAATTCATTTTTAAAATGTCCGCCCCAGACCAAGGTGATCTGGGCTAGTATCTGGGGTATGAAATTTAATGGTACAAAATGCAAAGTCATGAGGATTTCCCATAAGAGAAGCCCAGGACAACACCAGTCGACATAGTGACAGCACCAGCTTATATCACGGGGCAAAAATCAACACATTTTACACGGGGTGTAGGGAGGTTGACAGCGGCATTTCCCCCATGCGCCCAAAATACAATAGGCCAAAAGAAATCTTTGTAGGATATTGCAATTTTAACTTAATTTCTGAAACACACAAAATGACTTCTATACATACATGTAAACAATACTTCAATTTTAACAATACAAGAAATAAATAAAATTTTATTTTATTCACTTTTCTGTCAAACTCAAAATGAACACAAATTTGTGGAAGTTTTAAACAAATATTAACACAAATCCATAACCCGAGTTGACCTCATACTAAGACAATTTTTACAAATAATATACAATTTCTATTCTCAACCCACCAAGTAATTGCTTTTCCAAAAGAGAAATTGCTTTTCCAAAAGTTATCTTAGTAATTTTCAACTTAATTCACTACGATATGTAAAGTGCCCAACACACTGAAACCGTGTACTGGATGTTGTTATACAGTGGAATGACATAGTGTAATCTCTATAATAGGAATAAGAGCCAATACAAAGTCCCATGTGATTGCATGCTTTCATCATCAAAACTTTCCATTTTTCTGTTACCCATTGCTATTTTCTGCTGAAAAGATGGGCTTTGTACCATCTACATTGTAACCATTTTGTTGCTAAACAACATTTCTGCAAACACTGCATCAAAATTGCTGCAGCATTGTTGAGCTAGCAACACATGATGTAACAATATAGTGGTCCAAGGCCATGTACACTTTACATTTTGTGACCATAAATAAAAAAAACATGGATGAAATACACAATACCTTTTAGGCAACAACTTATCAAAAAAATCTGAGACACCTACAACACTCACTTGTTTTTGTATGGAACAAAGACAAATTGCAAGGCTGTAACAGAATTACAAAACAGTGCAATCCACATTTAAAACAAATGATTTGAAACAGTCACCTTAATTAAACAGAGCTAACATGAATCTAACCAGAAAAATAAATGGTAATTGAAAGAATCAAAAATTAATTATATTTCACATACTCTTCATATCTATTGATATTTCGACAATAAGTTTATACACCCATTTGCAAAAAGTGATTTTGTGAAAACCTTTTACTTTAAATTTCACATTAAATATAGAATTTCAATTTTGAATCCCCCACATTTTGTTTAAAATTTAATAATTTATTAGCATTGTCCAGAGAAAATTATGTTAGGAGTGCATTTCATTTCATTTTTAAATATATATTTTCAAACTGCCATTTTTAAGTGTCATTAAAATTATTCAGCAACTCTGATGAATGGTGTTGTTGGCAAAATTGTGTTAATTATCTACATGAAAGAACTCTTGCAAAGTTGTTTTTAAGTCTCCTTTTCACATACAATGCATCAAATTTGGCAAACAGTTTCTTGAAACAACTATAAAGGCTCCAACTTTTGAATAAAGCCTCTCAAGGTACTTACTTCCACATATAGCTGCAAGTGTACATCATAAGTTGCAAATCCCATTTTTGCGGTAGGTAGTTTACTGTTGACATGCACCTCAAAAAATGGTCTTTTTAACAGTAGTCAATCATAAAATTACAATAAATATGCAAATGACAAATTATTGACACATTTTTAACTTTCAATATGACGGGTTACCCCTTTGTGAGATCAACTCCTGGTGACCATTGATTGTCCCAGTGCTAAATAGGTCACTTGTCAAGATATTGTTTTTCATCTTTCGAACTGGTCAGAGGCTGCAGCCTCCAAAATCAGTTAATGAGGTACTATTATCTGAGACTATTATATTCAGCTATAATAGTTTCAGCTATTATCAACTGATGACTACTATCTTGTTTCCATTTGTATGATAATACAGATTTTCAATATAAAAACCTATACATGTAACATATCAAATGAAAACTATTTTAAAGTGTGTGACACTGATGTGCTGCATTTGATATTACTTTTCAACCTCTTGGCTGATTAATGTCTGGGCATCCTCACCTTACCAAATGTTATCAGCAAAGGACACCCACATCTAGAATAGAGCATGCAGATTACATGAAGAATGAGTTGTATCAAGATTAGACTAGTTGGTCAACATTCAGGTTACTGACTGACAAACTTAGGAATAAATTTTGTGCTGGCCATTAAACCCCGTGTCTGAGACGTGTACTGATTTTGTGTATGTTTGTAAATGTCGCCAAAGTTCACCTGCTAACTTGCATCTGAAATTTGATAAATATTTTAGAACAAACATAGCGCAATTCAGTCATCACTAACAAGGATAGCACAATGATATGTGCAGGAGCAGTTGGATGATGATGTTCAATAAGGGATTCAATCTACATCAAGATACAAATACTTGTAGTAGGATCTCGACGAGTTTTACTTTTAGTTGTACCACTGTAATTTACATAAATTTACCACAACAGTGTCTCACACTTTAAGAACAAAAATGCACATACAAAAGCCTAGTTAATACAAACAATGCTTCTCATACCAGAGCCGTAGCAAGCGGGCGGCCCGGAGGCCATGGCTGCCCCACTTTTTGACAAATTTGTCATTTTTTCTTCATAGCTTTATTCCAATGTTGGAGTATATTTGTATTTTGGCCAACCTTGCTACGGCCCTGTCTCATACTACCCGGTAATATATAAAGTAGTCCAAATTGCCCATTCAAGTCATATATTATCAGTATAAAACATTTGATATATTTTAAAACCTATAAATATAGAGGTTGGCTGAAAATTCCTTGAAAATGTAAGGGATAATATAAATAATTGTGTTCACCCATCATTTTTGACATCTGAATGCACTCAAAATGTTTTAGTTATTGGATCAAACATAGGTACAATATGTGAAAAATAACATGCCTAACTTGTCATACCAGGGGAATCCAAAGGCCGAACTTGGTATAATTCTGAGTGCATGATAATTTCCCATACCGTATCAACACTGAACCCAATAACAAATTTATCATGCCACTAAGCAAAACATTAGTATGGTGTTTAGGTTGGTTGTTCAATGCTCAATTAAACTTTACACACACACATATATTTCGCTAGTCTCTCTCGTCTCAAGTTGAGATTAACGCCGTGTTGCATTTCGTAGTGGCAGACTCAAATCGCGAACGCTAACCTAATCCTGTGGGGCGTACACACGCGTAGAAGGTCAATTTGTCCATACGCTGGCAGCATAACCATGTAAACGCACTGATTCGAGTTTGCCACTACAAAATCCAACATGGCATTATAATTACTCTCAATTTCAGACAGACACAGTATAGTTTTGTATTCAAACTAGACCAACCTCGTGAGGACAGTGGATCAATCCATAATCCATATACACTTTCTGTTACCAGATTTAAGGCTCAAGTATGCACTCAGGTACCAGATGTTCCTAATAATCTTAATGGAATGATAAAGGTAACCAATGTCTTACACAAGGTCCACACTATGATTTAGATTTTTGCCTAAGTAATTGATCTGCATAATATCTGGCTGAAGTTTGCAGTAAACTCCACCGTGTTTACCCCACGGTTAAGTTCACATTACGTCTGCCAGTCAGAAAAACAAATGTCTGTGGAATTATGGTCGACATTTAGTGTTATATGTTACATGCTTTCAAAGCTGTTAGTTGACTTCATTATTCAGATAAAATTGAGTTAAAACTGATGAGCATCTCAGCATACTGTAAAAGCCAATAATTTCGCGAGAAGATATTTTCACGATTTTGACAATTTTGTCAATTGCGCGAGAATTAAATTTCGCGGTTTTGATATTAATACAATAGAAACCTAATGGTAATGCAAAAGGTTTTTATTTTCGCAATGTTATGTCCATTTGCGAAAATAAAAACCTCGCGAAAATGTCTACTTTTACAGTAAGTACCAAGCAGAAGTGAAACACACACCAGTTGCTACACTTTGAAGAGCACACAGATAGGTGGAATTACCATAGAATTCGGTAAATGAGAATAAGGATTCTCCACCATCTTTGTTCAGGCGTGGAGGAAAATTTGGGGGTATTTGTTTTACCAGGAATGCATTCAGAACTGTTATGTTTTATGCTAATTTATGTGCGACATTTACAGACTAGTCGCAATTTGAAATGCTGGGTGACAACTGACTGCGTCATCACAAGCATATTTTTATTATTAGATTTGATGCAGAATTTTTTTCTTCATGTACTGTTGGTAAGACCTAATACCCCAACTTTTCCTCCAGTTAAAACAGTGTCCCGGTTCTCACTATTTCTGTTGTAACTACCCAATTATTTTCAAGGAATTTGCAGTCATCCCGCTTCCCCATCCCTATAATTCTATATGCTTGTGTTTAAGATCCTCTATACGTTTGATAAAGTCTTGTTTTTCTGTGCAGGCTTTACATGTCTCGCCCCAGTCGCTAAGAATCTTCTTAAGTTCTTTAACCTTCATTTTCTTTAGATTTATATTCTTCCAGTCCAGTGGTTTATCTGATTGAAAAGAAGAAAATGAAAACAATGGATTATTTGTAACGTTATAAATTAGTAATTAAACTATTTTTTAACATAGCACTAGTAGCATCAAAATATCAATGTGCAAAAGTTAGAATGTGCACATACTTTAGACTAAATACCAACATACATTTATCGGGAAAATACCACATACATTTACTAGGAAAACAGGAGAAACAAATGTGACAAAATAACAGAAATTAAGGGGGTACTACACCCCTGTGGTAAATGTGTGACTATTTTTGCATTTTTCTCAAAAAATAGTAACACACTGGTAACAAAAGTTATGTATATTATTGGGGCAAGGAATCCAATTACTACACTGAAATGTCGGTGACTCAAGACAAGCGGTTCAGTATATATGATAGGAAACGAGGTACATCCTAGCGGTACCTTATTTCTTATCATAAATAACAAACCGCTTGACTTGGGCGACTGAAATTCCAGTGTAGTAATTGGATTCCTTGCCCCTATAATATACATAACTTTTGTTACCACTGTGTTATTAGTTTTTGAGAAAAATGCAGAAATAGACACACATTTATCGAGGGGTGTAGTACCCCCTTAAAAGGATATTTTTTTCATACCCTGACCAAACCTTGATATAAAATTTGATTGATAGAGCCCATGTTTACTGGTCGGGCTATGAGTTTTAAAATATTGGACGTAAATCATCCAATTTTATCATTATAATGTGTTGGATCCAATATTTTCACACACTTGGATTCATCAAAACATAATAATGGTAAATATTGCTCCTTACAATGTATGTAAAACTAAGTTTACCTGGGCAGGTGACTGTAAATGCATGTACTTGTGCTCTCAACAAAACTTAACAGAATATCTACCATCTATTTCATGTATCTTACAGCAATTTACCGTATTTAAGCTCGCATATCTGACTATCCGACTTCTTTAAATTCTCGCAAATTTTCTCTGCTGGATAATATGACATCAGTTTTTTCGAGACTTGGTCTAAAGTTCTTGTCGCTGCATCTGCCGTTCCGCCAATGTAATAACACTGTCAAAAACAAATACACATGAAATTAGAATGTTTACAAACATTTTATGCTCAAGAAGATGATGATTCAACTTTCTTTGCTGAAGTAAAAACGATTTTAGTTGAATTTTTAAAAGCTTTTCAAGCGTTTTGAACTCGCCACCCTAAAATGGTGGTTTTGTTACGCTTTTCCAAATCGAGACTCGTTCAAATTGTTATATCTCTGCTTAAACAAAAGGTATTGTAGTGTGTTTGGTGTCATTTTGTAGCTAAATGAGTGACCTAACAGACCTCCAAAGGAGAATTGTTTATCAGCTACGATAGTGGAGTTATAATTTTTTGGTTCAGAATGGCCGAGGTGGTTGTTGTGGCGGTGGCGGTTGTGGCGGTGGCGGTATGTACAAAGTCTATGAGAAATATAGATTTTGTGTGTGCACATTGAATCAACTGATCATATCTTTGCATCCATATGGGCTACAGGCATGGTTAAGAGCTCTTGTGAAAGGTTATTAATTATGCTAATTGTTTTTAATCATTTTGAACTCTTTTTGATTGGTTTAGTCTATAAAATACAAACTTTTACGTACAAAACTACCTGTTTTCATATTAAACACTGTAGTAAGCAATGCGGATGTCTTCAAAATCTAAAAGTTGCTGTAAATATTTAATTACTTATCCTATCATAGTCAAAGTATACATTTTCTAAGAGGAAATTTGATGAGGAATCTAAATATGGACTTACTTTTACTGTATGGGTTAAGGGTAAAATGTTTCAGTTCAAAATATGTTGAATTGTAAAAAATTTGAACATATTTTGGGACACCCTGTATTCTGAGATTACCAAACAGCTGTGATTTTTTTTCTTCCCCAGTCAGTAGGATCCCCCTAACCTCTAACCAAATCAATGTTGTTTACTTTCAGTTTATAACTGCAAGTTAGTAATAAGCAATGCATTAAGCGACCCATTTTTTATTTGGAATTTTTTTATTCCACCCTGTATAACTTCAAGGTCACCCTGTACAATGAGTTGAAATGTGTATATTTGAATTGCTTATGCCTTCAGCTTTTCAAAAATGTATACTTTTGCTACTTTAGGGTTGATAGTTGTGTAGATATTCTAATTTGAAACTTGATTGGTGTAAAAATTCATAATATTTGTGATGTAACGCTTAGGGTGGCGAGTTCAAAACACACGGCCAAAATAAGACAATGTGAGCACTGCTTGGTACCCAGGGTACCCATCACATCAGTAAATTACATAGGGTACCAGGGTAAAAGTTAGAAAAAACTCAACCTTCAAACAAGCACGCAGCCACACAAGAAGTCTTTGTATCTTCGGAATTATAAGGCCATGCAGTCACAACATTCTAAAATCCTGATCCATCTTGAAGCCCATGTACCAATTCACAGCCTCATTCCCACATCATCCCCAATTTGTCACCATCAAAATAGAGATATTGTATCAGTGATAGCTCATACTTTTTTCATTGGCTCTGTTATATACTACAACAGCTGAAAGTTGTTTTGTTTGGATTTCCCAAGACAAAAAGTAATGAAATCCGAACACCCTCTTTTAAGGTGGTACTACACCCCTGGCCAATTTTGTGCCTATTTTTGCATTTTTCTCAAAAATTATAGCGCATTGGTGACAAGTATATTATAGGGGCAAGGACTACAACTACTGCACTGAAAACTTTATTTCAGCACAGACAACAGTTGTGGAGTTACAGTCAAAAATGAGGGAAAACCAATATTTGATCAATAAATCAATAACTACTTGTCTTGAGTCACTGAAATTCCAGTGTAGTACCTGGATTCCTTGCCCCTATAATATACATAACTTTTGTTACCAGTGTTTTATTAGTTTTTGGAAAAAAAATGCAAAAATAGTCACAAATTTATCAAGGGGTGTAGTACCACCTTATATATTATACATGGCCCTATGGGTATAGTACCAGTACTTACAAATCTTTCTTCTTTATTCAGTGCTTTCTTGCAGAACTTTCTTATTATATTCTCAATGTTTTCTTCACTCTTCCGGTCTTTCTCGTCCACCATCTTCTCTATTTTCTCAACTACTTTGATACACACTGTAAACAAAAACAAATTGATGATAATATTAATGTTGGTATTTTATTCATTTGATATTGTTAACCAGTGTAGCTTTGTCTATTTCTGCCGAGTTTCCCATTGAGAAGGATCAGAACAAACGAACAAACATGACATGTGCATATCGCATGACGATGATATTGTTATGGCTGTCATATACCTAGTATATTTTCTCAATTTGAATTTATCCTTTCTAGGTATGACTGATTTTATCGTAAAATTTGCGTCAATTCCCGATGTCACGATATATGAGCCACATTTTGTAGGCTCCAGAGGCACTGTGCAGTACTGGTCTGCTATTCAATTGCGTGGTGCATCATGCATGGGTTTATACGTGTATTTTAAGTGTAAAGTGCCTATGTATACGCCAATACGGCGATCCACCCAAAAAACAAAATCATCATTATGATCATATAGATCCCTGTAAAATGCCCATCATGACTGACTGTAGGTATGCTAGGTGAATTCAAATTTGCCATCAAACTGCATCATTTTATATATCAAATTAAGGGGGTACTACACCCCTGGCCAATTTTATGTCTGTTTTTGCATTTTCCCCAAAAATTATAGCACATTGGTTACAATTAAGATATGTATATCATAGGGGCAAGGACTACAACTACTGCACTGAAAATTCAGCAACTCAAGGCAAATAGTTATTGATTTATTGATAAAATATTGGTTTTCCCTCATTTTTGACTGTAACTCCATAACCGTTGTCTGTGCTGAAATAAAATTTCCAGTGCAGTAGTTGTTGTCCTTGCCCCTATAATATTACATATCTTACTTGTCACCAATGCGCTATAGTTTTGAGAAAAATGCAAAAATAGGCACAAAATTGGGCAGGGTGTAGTACCCTCTTAAGGGATCTGGAATGAGCGTTTCAACATTATTTTTTGTGGGACATGAGAGCACATTAGGCATATCGAATTGCATTCTGAATACGAAGAATGTCTTTCTGATATCAAATAATTTTCATTTTTTGAAATTCACGATATAATACAAATTTTATGACAAATTATTAAAATTCGATATTTTTCACATTTGTGATATATATAACAGTCCTCGAAGTAAATTTTATAAATCTAATGACATATTCTTAAAGTGTATGTAGCTGGGAGGAAAAGCCGACGATCAATTGAAAATGTTGACCTTTCATATTGAAGATATGGATTTTTTCCCAAAAAGACCTCTTAATTTTTTTGGTGTTTTGGGAAAAAAATCCATATCTTCAATCTGAAAAGGTCAAATTTTCAATTGATCGTCGGCTTTTCATCCCACTAACATACACTTTAAGTATAAATCATCAGATTTATAAACTTTACTTCGAGTACTGTTAAGGGGGTACTACACCCATGCATTTTTTTTGCATTTTTTGCATTTTGTGAAGAAATGAGAAAAGAAATTGGACAAAGTGGTATGCAAAATGAAGGGGCAAATCTTCTCGCTCAATTGGTGGCATCAGTATCAATGAAGCGTACATGCTTCTAATGATATAAGCCAAAAGGTGGTACATCACTGATGTTTTTAATCCACTTCATTTTGGAAAGCTTACTATCAACGGATTTCGTTAAAATTTTGGATATGTGTTGCTAACACATTAGGGAAATAATGTTGATATGTAAAATGGGAATAAGCGGTCCCTGATCTCTTTTATGACTTCATGAACTTGGTGCTCCACAACTATCAAAAACGAACCGGTTAAAATGCTTCTATTTTCAATGTTGAGCTATATTTTGTATTTTGAACTTGCGACACTATTTCACTGAAACTTAATTAAGCCATAGGTAACAGGTTACCACAACCACACTACAGCAATGTTGAAAAAGATTGTATTTTTTGTCACCCATACCACCATATTAGGTAGTTTACCGTAAGCTTCATTTTTGTGATTTTGGTAACTATTTTATATTTATTTGCCCAATTCATATCAACTAGGCAATCTAAATTGTACTCACCATTTACATCCCAAGGTATTTTAGTATATCCACCTCACATATTTCCATTATATATCCAGTAACAGACAAAATATCAAAATTGATGCCTCATTATGACATGTATTATATCACAGACTACCACATGTTGATGCCTGAATTTGACCTGAACCAATTGACCTATAACCTGACCTTTGATGACCTATAGCCTTTTTTTTTTATTTGTGACACCGGCTAGGTCTTGTGATGCTATCGGATCTTTCTTCTTCTTTCTTCTTCTGGCAACAAATTTCAAAATGCTTCTTCTCTTACATGTTACATCCTACAGTGACGTCACTTGCACATATGCATCGGCTATATCCAGTGTCTATAAGATGTTCACAAATTTAGGGTCAAAGGTCATTAAGGGGTCATTTCCGGTATAAAACCAAATATCTTCAAAATGCTTCTTCTGCCACAAATTACATAGTACGATGATGTCACTTACACATATGCATCAGCTATTACAGGTACACAAAAGTTATTCTCCGATTTTGGGTCAAAGGTCATTAAGGGGGTCATTTCCGGTCTGAAAGCTAAAAATATTCAAAAAATCACTGTTTTTACAAAATACATAGCAGAGTGTTGTCATTAGCACACATGCATTGCTACTAACCAGGGTCTTTGGGGTGTCTACAGTTTTGGGGTCAAAGGTCATTAAGGGTTCACTTCCGGTCAAAACCCAAAAATCGTCAAATATGTTCATTTTTTTTATCTCAAACGTAACCAGACCAGAGTGACATAAACTTCATATATGCATTAGTGTTACTCGATGTATGCACGGTATTTTTATTATTTTGGTTAAAGGTCATTTAGACGTCATTTCCGGTTTGAAGCTAAATAACTTCAAGAATTTTTATCTCCATAACTAAGCATAGTAGATTTTTTTATTTAAACTGTAACAATGCATTTTCTCGGTGTATATGAGGTTTTTTTTTATATTGGGGTCAAAGGTCATTAAGAAGGTCAAAACATCAAATTTGCACAAAAATGTTTAAAATTACGGAAAAGTAGCTGTATCTCAGCCTATGGAAGACGGATAAAGCCCCTACATGCTACAGTGATGCACCATTAATGGTGTGAGATGTCCATAATAGCCGGTCAAAGGTCAAACTTTAAGACGGGCATTTCCGGCCCCGGCTAGGTCCAGATCTGTAGCCAGATCTAGTTAATCTCTTTTCCTAACACCACATTACATAAGATAAATACATGGTGTACTATTAAATTGTCTATGTGTAAGAGATTAGGCCTATTTAATTTATTCAGTGTTATAATCAGTGAGTACATTTCTATAGATGGTATAACAAAGGATTTAATGTATCCTATTACCCCTAGACACGAGAAATGAATATGAGACGCACCACTTAATTTGCCACACATATCAGCATCAAACCGAATCAAGAATTTATTTTCGCTTAATATTTCTACATAAACAAACAACGATAAGCATTATCAATTACACAAGTATATCAAGGTTCCAGCAAGCCACATACATGTAAACAAACATACAAACATAACAAATTGCCACGGAGCTGTGTGATGCTACGCAGATCTACCTAGGGAAATCCTTTAGTATTCTAAGGCAAACATAATTGCTAGGGTGCATTGTATAAAGAAGGTTGCTCAGCAGATAAAATATAAATACCGGTATATAATATAATTTATATAACCGACTGCCACGGACCTGTGTGATGTTACGCAGTTCTACCTAGGGAAATCCTTTGGCATTCTAAGGCAAACATAATTCTTTTTGATGAGGTATCTAAAAGTAATAATTATGCGCAAAAGCTAGGGTGAATTACTCTAAAAATTTGTAAGAGAATAGCTTCATACAAAAACAAAGCAAATAAAGTTGCAAGAGCAAAAGCTAGGGTGAATTACTCTAAAATTTTGTAAGAGAATAGCTTCATACAAAAACAAAGCAAATAAAGTTGCAAGAGCAAAAGCTAGGGTGAATTACTCTAAAATTTTGTAAGGGAGCAGCTGCTTACAAATAACATCAAAAGCTAAGGTGCATTACAATACAATATATATATAAGTTTAGCAAAAGCTGGCAAATATGAAACAATGGCTGCCGAACCTTCAGAAATACATCAAATTAAGAAAATATGCAGAAAAAGCAGAGGGAATTACTCCCAACGAGTTACTAGTCATGACATGCTAGGAACTCGCCCAAACCCCCCCCCCGTTTGTGTTTGTTAAATGTTCTTATAACTAATGCAATTTATGACTCTGGAACTCATCTGCTAGCCCTGATCAATGGATTACGACTTAATTACAATTCTATATTATTACACCTTTCCCTTTAACCGATATTGTAATCCTTCTTCATAATGAAACACAACTTTCACGAAAAATTCATGACTGGATAGTACATGTATTAACTATTTTGATTTGTGAAATCTTTATCATGTTCATTGAGGACTTTAACTACTTGTTACTTTAACTACTTGTTACTTTAACTACTTGTTACTTTAACTACTTGTTACTTTAACTACTTGTTACTTCAATGGCTAGCACTCATAAAGTAACATTTTTATCACCTGATTTAATACAGGAAATTGACAAATAATGTGATATTTACAATTTTATATAAACTCATCAAATAATAAATGGGAAAGAAAATAACTATATTTCAAGTACCGTATATAATTGATATAACTCTTCATGTATATAATTACATGCAAACATGATCCTAAGAATGATTATAATTCCACAGTACAAGTAATGATGCTTGTTTTGAATTGAATCAAATGGTGGTAACTATTTTAACTACCATACCCGATCATTCCACCTTCTGAGGAAACAAATAATTTAAGATAAATGGTCCTAACCTGGACCCTGTCGAAATCTTTATTGATGAATTAGATGGCTAATACTGCTTTCCAAGCAGGCCCTCGTGCATAACATGAGATAAGTTTTCCAAGATTTATCCAGAAACTTTACAAAATAACCTGATACATTGTATATACAAATTTATATAAAATCATAATAATAACTGGCCAAGAAAAGAAGAAAATAAATCTATTTCAAGTAAATCTATAAATAAATGTATACCACCATAAGTACATTATGTATGTAGTGATGCTTGTCTAATGTCTTGTTTACACAATTCTTGAGCCTGACCACTTCTATGATAATAGTATAATATTTTCATCTCCTTCTCCTTGTTCAGTTCGGCAATCAGCAATTCTGCAAATCAGCGGCATCAGGTATTTTGCGCAGTAGAAAATCAATTTGAGCAGTTCAATCTTTAACCGTAATGATTATTTATTATAACGTACATTCCATAAACAAACCGCTGTAAGAATCGTTGGTGTTTGTAGATAGACTATGACTTCATCCCAAATTGATAGTACTGGTAGATGACGGATGATGGAACCAATTGTTGTAAGTTTGACAACAAGCTCTCTTTTGACTAGGAGAGCAAGAACGACAGTGTCCTGCTTCATCGTTTTAATAATAATAATATCGATAGTAAGTATTTGGTAATGTTAACATTGGTCTTTTATTCCTGCACACGTACTCATTCTGCCTTTTCTTCTTCAACTGCTGCTGCATTAATGCCCATTCAGAAAATGTCAATTTTTAATTGTCTTCCAATATCATATAATATTCCGAATATGTGCGTATTTGAGCTAATTCCGAATGCATGCATTTTATGGCTGCATCTTTCCAGTCCTGGACATCCAATTATGATTCAAGTTCCAGCGTTTCTCGTACCCCATCCTTTAGCGCCTCAGCCCAATCTGCAATTCAAAAATACAAAGAAGAGAACTAATTGTGCCAATAAAACCCTTACTGTACGAATGAGCAAACAGTATGGCCCTATTCTTTTTCACTGCATGATTGTGCCTTGCAATTGGAATAGGACTTAATTATTATATTTGTCCTTTGACCCCAATACTCCATCGAAATTGAGATTTTTGTACCCACTGAAACTTTAACGCCCGAGATATAAAAAAAGAAAAGAAATTGATACCGAAACGTAAATCCGATGTATAATACCCAAAGTGTATCCATTAATACTCTCACTATGGGCCGCCTATATGTAGGCCCCTAATTGTTATTTGCTTCTCATAATTGTCCAACCGCACCTGGGCAAACGTCTCAATTTATAGAGACTTACATGTGTATTCTGTAATTAATGTAGCCTTAATTTATCATTATGTAAAAAACGGATCCTGTAAAAACAAAACAAATATATCCAAATGACAATATTATGAATAATTCACAATGTTATGACTACTGATCAACCAACACCTAACCAGAAGAGCACCTTTGGCTTGACTGATAGCCATACCTCACCCGACAGGTAGACTCTGCTTGCTAATTAAAGACTCGTTTGAAATAAAATTAAAGATCTAAAGCATTTAGTTTACTGAAATGAATAACATTGAATAGCCACTGTTGTACTCACTGGCCCGTGGGAGGAAAGTACATGCATCAATGATCAACAACTACCAATCTTTATTTATTCCCTGCAACTACGATGACTCGAAATTAATTTCATTGAGATCTAATCAAATATCAATATTCCTGACCCGATAACATGACACCAAGTATATTCATCATTAATTTTAAATTCGTATAATTACATGTATGACAGAGCGCCCGCGCAAAACAAGATTTTTTAGCTTGTTGATCATCAAAAGACCAATCCATCGTATCTAAAATGCATGCAAATTGATTAATTGCTGATATTTAAATTATAAAGCAATGAAATTCTATTCTAAATTTTATTTTATTAAAGGGGGGTAACCCTATTGGTTTTGGATATGGATTGTCTTTAAAATTACATAATAATATCAAATATCGCCTCCTTTATGCTGCTTTGTGAAAAAACGAGAGCATTTTCAGCGTAAATGTGAATAAATAGCCAAATTTGCAATCCAATACCTTGGTATACGTGAATTGCATTCTGGGCAGGCAATGACGAATGCTGACATGCTGTACAATGCCCGGCCCGTATTGAACGGAAAATGTTTTTTTTTTTTCGTACCGTTTCAGAAAAAAAGGAAACAAAATATATTTCCCCTTGCAATATGTACATTTCAAATGAATATAAAAAAAGTTTGGGTAAAATGGAGAGGAAAAAAACCCTTCCGAGACCGGGTTTTGAACCAGGTACCTCTCGGGTAAAAAACAAACGCGCTAGTCAATTGAGCTATTTAGCACACCACGCTAACCGTCGCCGTTTTCATAACTATATACGGCGCACCGTCTTGCGGTGACTGATATTTCGTTCATATTTCCCTCCCAGAATTCCAAAGTATTTACCATTGTTTACAAACTGGTATACCTGTAAACACCGCTGTGATTCATGATTTCTCCGGAAATACATCGACTTGGAGCGTCAAATTTCAGGATAGTAATGAGAAAAATAGTATCTATTATGTGATACCAAAACCTCATCAACAATCAAAAAATCGGGGGGATGATGCTGTCGATCGGGTTACGGACCTTTAACTAATTAATTTATTTATTTAACCCAATCCTCCCTACATTATTTTAAATATAGTAATTAAATTAAAACTTCTCACCGAATGACTCGTCAATTCTGGAGTTGTACAATGTATTTGCAATAATTTGCATCGCAAATTGCGGCCCGTCTGGGCCCCACCATGTACCATAGCCGTCGTTGCGATGCCACGCCCACTTTATGAATTGAATACATTATCCCTGTACTGGTGCCGCTGTTACCATGGTTTCAAAGTCATACATCTTCAACCTCCGTGCGCTGATGATTTGTTTTGACCCCGGGGTTTTGACTGATCAGTATATCACAGCACTGCACAGATTAGATTGTTTACCTCGCCTCAATCACAATCGGCGATGATCTATTGTAGGTATCAACAACAGCACGAAATATCATTCGTCTCGAAGGTTCTTTATCAGCCGATTTTTTAATAATTACTAGTCCATATCTTCCAAAAGTACATGCATTTTTGGTAGATTTTCTGCACTTCTGTGAAGTTCGAGAAAGTGCTTTATCCCCGGCCGACTTTCTTAACTCCAATTTCACTGCGCATGTCCAATGACATTAATGATGCCATTTCATTCATAAAATTTATTAGTTCCCGCGCCACGTTGCTATTGCCTTTCTCATCTGATTGCCAGAGTTCAAGCATATAAATCGCCGTCTTCGCAGCCTCGAAAGTATTTCATAAAGCCGATTTTTGAATTATTACTGGTCCATATCCTCCAAAAGTACGTGCATTTTTCGTAGATCACTTTTTGCACATGAATTTCAAGATATTATTTTTTCTTCCTCAAATTTTCATTGCGCATGTCCGCATGTCCAATGACCTTGACGATGCCATTTCATTCATAAAATTGTTGCGTGAAAATCAAAACCTTGATTGCAATTTGTGTTTATGCAGAATCAGATTTTTGATAAATGTTTTGTTTCCCGCGCCATGTAGCTATTACCTGTGTCATCTGATTTCCATAGTCCCGGCATATAAATTGCCGTCTTCGCCGAGGAATGTCCCCGAACATACAGCTACAATAATCCATGATTTGTTTATAGTTAAATACATGATTAAATTACGTCGCAAATCTGGTATCTTCGTAACTTGCTCTGTTAATTTTTTCTACTTCCTCTTGCGGCCTTCTCGAACGATGCATGATAAAAATTACCCCAATCTCCGGCAATATTTAGAAGGATAAACCTGTCATAATTATTTGTCCCGGTTATTGTAGAAGATATCGCCATACGCAATGAATGCCAATGATACGATGCACCAAAGTTAATTGACAATTGGCCCATGAATAATTTAGTAAGCTTAAGTAGAAATATCGGAAAAATAAATTTCTCGATCCGAATTTGATGAAAGCTGAATGTGATATGAACCAAAAGCAAACCCGCATCAACATTAGGTCTACTCCCATTGGTTCATGGCTAGGCCATAACGGGCCTTACGATTGGACGTGGTATGATGCACTCGTAAACCATAACAACAATAACCTCACGGTTCAAAACACAATGACCTTACATCAACAGTCATTACGGAAGCAACCATTTCTCTGCATGGGTAAACTGGTTTCTTTCAGACAAGCTTTCAGAAACGTTATTCATGCCCCCTACTTGAGCATGTTGAAAAGAATAAATTATGGACAATTTATGGTTTGTTATGAAACAAACATCTGAGTTACCAGGATACATGTAAACAAAAAATATATGGGGCTAAAATGACTTACTATACAATGGTTTAAAACCACCTTTTTTTATTATTATTTTATTATTTTCTTTATTTCACATGATCCGTGCATATATTGCCTAGCTATAAATGAAAAAATATTTTTTTAGACCAATCAAACCAATACATGGGTGTAGTACGCCCTTAAGGGGGTACCACACCCCTGTCAAATTTTGTGCCTATTTTTGTATTTTTCCCAAAAATCATAGCGCATTGGTGACAAGTAAGATATGTATATTATAGGGGCAAGGACTACAACTACTGCACTGCTATTTTGTACATAAACATTATGTAGCCAGAGGTTTCCAGCGATATAAAAATCTCAACTTTTTTTGAGAAAAGTGGGGGAATGAGGATGTGGATCATGAAATGCCCCTTTAAGTTAAAGCCCTTGAATTCACCTGGCAAGTGGCATACCCATTGGCGTACACAGGGGGGGTGTTACGTGTGTGAAACACCCCGGATATGTCCAAAAATGGGGAAAAGAACAGACAAAGAAGAGAGAGAGAGAGAAGGAGGAGAGATGGAGGGAGAGAGAGAGAGAGAGAGAGGGGGGAGGGGGAGATGAACAAGGCATAGGGGACATATTATCACAATCATAGGCCTATAGATGCCTTAACAACTCCCACACAAATTATCTCACCCCTATACCTGGTAGTGACCGGCAACATACGTAAATATGTTATATTGTTAATACATGTCAACACCCCCACACCCACCCCTACATCATCACACCCCACACCCTTAGGCCTACCCCAGCAACGTACTTGAAAATTATAATTATCAACCCCATCATCACGCTTAAAAAACTGCATCTCTTACATCGCATATTTGCGCCATGTTATCAGCTGCCTTTTGCAATTTTTTTCTGTCAAAACACGGTGCAAGTACGCAAGCACAATGTACTTCAGATGATTTTTACTTTGTAATCCAAATCTATTATAAATCGCTTTTCAAAAGAAAATAAAGCATAATTAGACAGTATTTTGCATTGAAATAGCGTAAAAATTATGCACCAAATGGCTTCAATTGGACCTGCATTTTGCTAAATTTCTGAGGAGGGAAAACTTGTAAGGCTTCATAGACCGTCATTTCATACGTTTTCGGCTTTTTGAAACTAAAATTTTACACACTAATAGTGCCAAAATGTCCAGCAAATCGCTTCAATTAGGTATTCATTTTGCAAAAGTTTCTTACTTCTGAGGCTCAGACACCCCCCTGGCTAGTGCCGTACTATTACGCTGACTTTCCTATTCGGGGAGGATGTCAATTTCGACATCCTCGTCTGTTTTACAAACAGAGAGGTAGACAAAAGACCGTTCCGCTTGTCCAAACACTCAAGTATCAGAAGGATGGTCAACAATAGCGTGATTCACGTAACATGAATAGGGATTAAAAAGCTGTCAAGTCAAACCATGTGCTTCTTTTGTCCAATTTGCCATCAAGATTTCATATGGAAACAGTTCAGACCCAGAACACGATCATGTCAGAAATAAAAATATTGTTCTGGGACTGATTATTCGGACTACCCCCTGGCGTAGCGCAAGCGCGACGCGATGTCCGCTACGTGGCCATTTTTAACATTTTTTTAATCATCACACCCCCCTTGAAAAATTCCTGCGTACGCTACTGCTAAGTACTGGATGGGCATACCTATCTCATACCTACTGACTGTACACACATTTTATTGCACAGCTCAGCACCTAAATATTTCATACACCACCATAAAATAATTGATGGAACATATCGATGCATTTTATGTACATTATATCCGCTAGAAATTTAGAACTGAAAATGAGATCCTATTTTTCTTTTCTTTTTTTTTTTTTGCCGATAAGCTTACCTTCACATTCTCCTTCCTTCAATTTTGCTTCTGCTGTTTGTGACAAAAGCACAATACAAGCCCCAATCCACACACACAATGCTACCCAAACGTTCATTTTGAAATTAATTAATTTAAGCTTAATGCCAGTAATATGATTTTTAGCGCAAGGAAGTGTTTTGCTACAATAATAAAATTACACAATGATTCGCTATGTCAATGCACAGCTGATGCGTCCACATTCGACGTACACGTGTAGTAAATAAAAGATGTCAACAGTGTTTCTATACATATCAATGATAAACAAAATTCTCTAAAATTTTATCAGAAATTATACTCTACTTTTTATCGTAAAACTGATATTATTCATAATTAGTTCGTAAAAGATTATAAAAATTAAGCATACAACTAAATAAAACATAATAAATCATTAGAATTTCATAATTATGAGTTAATTGAATCTTACTTTATTCAAAATATTTACTGTAATTTTTAACGCTTGACCGTAAATGAATGGGAAAGTTTTGGAGACAGTTGGCGTGATCTGATTGGTTAATTTTTGATGACGCAGCCGGTGTTTTGACATGTGGGCGGAGTTTCGTGGTGACATGTCTTTCCAAAAAGGTCACCGCAGGTCACCGGTGGTGGAGTAAATTTCAATATGGCAGCTTCCTTGGGACTTTATTTTGGAGGAACTTCAGCCTGTTTGGCCCTCCATAAGGTCAGTTTAGTACTCATGAAAGGTCGGGTGACAAAACCTGTAATCGAAGGTTACTCATGTATTATTTTTAATAGAAAGAAACTTCGATTTAATGAATAATATTAAATGCAAAATGTGTTTTGTCTTTTCTAACATGTGTGTTTCAAAATTTGGAACCAATTCACTGATTCAGCACTGTACAGTGTAATTTTCATATTTTTACATTTTTGCAGTATACAGTCCAAGAACTCTTGAGGTATTGACCCTTTCTTTGCACGGTCATCTTTAAAATGAAGTTCTCCTTGTATGTTGTAAAGTAATTAAGCGTACTGCTAGCCGTCCAGCGCGTATTATTTTGCACATATGGACCAGGCCTGGACAGGTCCAATCATGCACACGCTTGACGTCGCGCACATATACGCGATGTTTAATTTGTAAAAGGAAATCTGAATAATACTTTAATAAGTGTGTGTTTATAACTGTCTCTGATGAGAATATTGGCGATCTTTTCCACCCGAGGCCGAGCTATATATAATATTACATGATTATAAGGTCAAAATTACAAATTTATCAAAATAAACTTTTGCATCAAGCATGCAAGGTTAAACATGTTTTAAGCTATACAAACATATCTTTTATTTCATCGAACAGGCTTTATTTTGTTCCAAAATCGATGTTTTTATCGCTATTTTTAACATAAAAGAGCTGAGTGCAAACGCTTGATGTACGCTCGTTTTGATGGTATTTACGCTCGCGTACTGTGCATTTTCAAGCGCGTTTAACAGTTGTTTTATGCGTGACGCAATTATGCATTGATTCAAGATGGCAAATTTCTCGATAAACGTGCTGTATTTTTATATAGCGAGGGTGTTCTAAAGGAGAAGATCGTCAGAGTATTTAAATTTAATTAATGAGTGCCAAAGATTATCATTATGATATTTATGCATTTAGCTAACATTCATAAATGCCGCCTTTGACATTCGTAATGGTGCTACAGGTACTTAAGTATAATTTTTGTAATTTGTACATTATTTTATATATTCTTTTATCTTTTATTCGGTCATGTGTCATATGGTGGGGCACATTTGCGTTACAAGCACTGATTTTGATCATTTGTCTTCCTTTTCACTAAAATTTATACATATCTAAAACTATACATCTTACACCAGCAAACCTATACATTTTTGGAAAGCTTATGTTCCAAGGAATCCAACTATGCAAAATTGAAGTTGGTATACAGGGTGCGTAAGAAAATATATAGGGTGATATCATGAAAAAAATTAATTTTACTAGTAAATTGATTATTTATTGCATTTGCTACTGATATGGAATACCTCAAATGAAATCTAATTTTGTGACAGGCCACACTATGAGCTTTAATAAAATGTATACTTTTGCTATGTTATGATTGACCAAAGTGGTAATACAGGGTGCGAAAATACACGTAACTTCATGCACCAAATGTTGATTACAATTTTGAAAATATTTTCTTTAGAGTGTATCCTACATTTATTTTAACTGCATATTTAGATTCCTGGGGTAAAAAGCTTTCCAAAAATGTATACTTTTCCTATCTTAGGGTGTATAATTCTCATGATAGAACAATTGAAAGCCAAAACGCATGTTGTGACTGAAAATTTTGGCATTTGTGTGTAAGTGAATAGGAAAAAATTGTGGTTCTTGTGACTTGCAGTTCTCAGTGAATACTTGTAAACACGATTAGATAAAATTAATAGCTGAATATGAATAATGAATAAACAAGCTGTCATTTGAGGTATGATTTACATGTATAGCACACATATTGACAATGATATAATTAAAATTCAAAAAGATATCATGTCTTCAAAGCATTTGCCATAGAGATTGTACATACTCCTCTACCACTTATCCTCTACCACTTATCCACCAGGTTTACCTTCGTTAACATTTTAATATTTTTCACTAATTAAGCGAATTTGAATTCCAAATTGTGAAACATATTTGAAAATTAGAATAATCAAGCTGTATAATGAGCCCAAACTTGATGCAATTGGACCAAGAATAGCTTTGTGACAACAAGTTAAATCAGAAAGGGGAGAGAAAAATGTAACGCCACCAGGTATTTTGTGGTCCCACCATAAGACACATGACCATTCATCTATTTTTAATTTTTTATGTATCACATGTTTTGTACCTTGTGATCAGTGTCCGAAATAAGGAAATTATGGAGGTTATCCCGAGGATAACTAAAGCATAAATTCTGCTTGTCCTCACTACATTTTGGTTGTCCCCAAAATGTTTCATACTTTTGGAGGTAAAATATAGTGGTTGTCCAGGGGATAAGTACATAGCTCAATATGGTTGTCCCCAGTGATTTTTGGACAAGAGGACAAGAGGATAAGTGCTTATTTCGAACACTGCTTGTGATTACACCTGTATGTTGGGTATATATCAATAAAAGAAGCGGCTATAGGGCGACAGGTAACCTATTGTTGTCACACAGTAAGCAGTAATCCGTTGACCGCTATCCTGTCAATTGACATATAATTCAGGGGTTAGGGTTGGGGTTAGTGTTAGGGTTCTAAAGGGTTAAAGTTACATGTAGGTTAGGGTTAGGTTGACAAGAAAATACAGAGGTTACCTATCGTCCCGTCCCGTAGCCGCTTGTTTAATAAACAGGTCATTTGATTCTGTGCCTGATACGTCTTGATCCAGAAATCACAAACCGTTCAAACCCAAGGGAACATCCTTTATAATAAATAATCTCTTAAATGGGAAGCCCGTTAAGGGGCAGGGGTACTACACCCATTGCAATTTTTTTGCATTTTGTGAAGAAATGAAAAAAAATAAATTGGACAAAGTGGTATGCAAAATGAAGGGGCAAATCTTCTTGTTCTATTGGTGGCATCGGTGTCAATGTACATGTAGCTTACATGATTTTAAAGGTAGAAGCCAAAAGGTGGTACATCACTGATGTTTTTAATTCACTTCATTTTGGAAAGCTTACTATCAACGGATTTCGTTACAATTTTGGATATGTGTTGCTAACACATTAGAGAAATAATGTTGATATGTAAAATGGGAATAAGTTGTTCCTGATTTCTTTTATGACTTCATGAACTTGGTGCTTGTTATGGAGGTGCATTTAATGATCAAATCTCATTTTGAAACATTGCAACTTCTGGATACTGCAAAAGATGATGCATGCCCTCTGTTGTTGATTGGTTACGATGTTGACCCCAGGGTTGAACTCAAGAATAGCGTGGAGAGTAAAATGACGACTTACAGCAGATGAGATGTTTCTCAAACTCGTCCGAACTATTGTGTAATGTTTGATTCTGCAGCAACTGTAAATGCCACTACCAGTCTACCATTGAAGCCTTCAAGAACCAAGTCAACAAAGAATTATGCAACTAAAAAATTTTCAATTTAACCTGCACGTCCATCCAAGTCAATGAGTCATGCTCTTTAGTCAAGGTTGGCGATGTTGCCTAGAGGAGATTCTGCTGAGTGCTGACGACGACAGATACAGATACAGAAAGGGGATCTTGTTCGGCGTTGGTATGGAGATCTATAGGATAAGCTCCTGTAGGTGCTAAATCTGCAATTAAATGGCCTAGGACACACATCGGCTGTTTTGTGAGTTGATTTGGGAAAGCTTCGCACTCGCAATTAAAATAGATTGGGCTAGCCCTTGCAACGCTTGTTTACGATCATGATCAGGTACCCGAACTAACATTACGCTGAACGCCTTGTACAGTGTGTAATTTTGTCCTCTTAAACCGCATCTAAGATCACCAGCAGTAAGCTTACTAGTAAGATCATCCAGTCTTCAACTTCATTGTGAAAGGACTTTAGAACCAGATATTGAGTGGGCCCTAGGCTAACCTTAAATCTAGGATTTAAGTTCATATCATGATATTGCATAATATTTGTTATAGTAACAGATCTGAAAAGTGAATATGTTTATTCTTGTACCACACTTGACTTGACAAATGTTGTTTATTGATTAAAACCCTAGACAGTTTGAAAGTTTACATCTTTGTTGTGAAAACCCTTCTTTTTTTAGTGTGTATTTAAAGTTAAGGTAAGGTACCGAATCTGGGTAAAGGGTTATTTCTGACCCTGTGTCGTGTAGACACGCAACAGTGCTCCTCATCTATCAAAAAACGAATTGGTTAAAATGCTTCTATTTTCAATGTTGAGCTATATTTTGTATTTTTAACTTGCAACATTATTTCACTGAAACTCAATTAAGCCATAGGTAACAGACTAACAGGTTACCACAACCACACTACAGCAATGTTGAAAAAAAATTGTATTTCTTGTCACCTATACCACCATATTAGGTAGTTTTTCGTAAGCTTCACTTTTGTAATTTTGGTAACTATTTTATATTTAGTTGTCCAATCCATTTCAACTAGGCAATGTAAATTGTACTCACCATTTACATCCCAAGGTATTTTAGTATATCCACCTCGCACTTTTCAATATATATCCAGTAAATTGATGCTTCATTATGATATCACAGACTATCACATGTATTCAAAATGGATGCCTAAATTTGACCTGAACCAAGTGACCTATAACCTGACCTATGATGACCTATAGCCTTTTTAAATCTCTTTTCCTGACAACACATTATAGAAGGTACATAGTATTAAATTGGCTATTGCATCCATTGTGATTGTTCACAGCCATTTTATGGGAATGGCTGTACACTAGTAGACATGCGCTCATTCTGTAACTGATTTTTTTTTAAATTTGTTTTAAACCACACAGGATGGCAAAACATCTGTAATAGCCAATGATGCAGGGGATCGTGTTACACCAGCTATGGTTGCATTTACTGAAAAAGAACAGGTATGTTAAATAGTGTGACAAATTGTCCCAATCTTTCTCACACAATGATCACAATCATCACATCCATTTATTTTTACCATTATTTTTCTTTTCATGTTATTGTTAAGGGGGTACTACACCCATTGATTTTTTTTTTGCATTTTTTGCATTTTGTGAAGAAATTACAAAAAAAATTGGACAAAAAGTGGTATGCAAAATGAAGGGGCAAATCTTCTCGTTTTATTGGTGGCATCGGTATCAACGTAGCTTACATGCTTTTAAAAGTAGAAGCCAAAAGGTGGTACATCACTGATGATTTAAATTCACTTCATTTTGGAAAGCTTACTATCAACGGATTTCGTTAAAATGTTGGATATGTGTTGCTAACACGTTAGGGAAATAAAGTTGATATGTAAAATGGGAATAAGTGGTTCCTGATTTCTTTTATGACTTCATGAACTTGGTGCTCCACAACTATCAAAAAAGGAACTGGTTAAAATGCTTCTATTTTCAATGTTGAGCTATATTTTGTATTTTTAACTTGCGACATTATTTCACTGAAACTTAATTAAGCCACAGGTAACAGGTTACCACAACCATACTACAGCAATGTTGAAAAAAATTGTATTTCTTGTCACCTATACCACCATATTGGGTAGTTTTCCGTAAGCTTAACGTTTGTGATTTTGGTAACTATTTTATATTTATTTGTGAAATCCGTCTCAACTAGGCATTCTAAATTGTACTCACCATTTACATCCCAAGGTATATTAGTATATCCACCTTGCACTTCTCGATATATATCCAGTTAAAGACAGAATATCAAAATTATTCCTCATTATGATATCACAAACTCTCACATGTGTATTCAAAATTGATGCTTAAATTTGACCTGAACCAATTGACCTATAACCTGACATACGGTGACCTAATAGCCTTTTCTTCTCCTAACAACACATTATAATATTATTGACTAATGACTATACATCCATTGTGTAAGTGTTTATGTATTTTGCATGCACCACTAGATTTTCTATAGAGAGTATAACAAAGGATTTAATGTATTCTATTCATGTACCCTACTTGAACATGCTGAATAGAATAAATCATGGTTTGTTATGAAACACGCATCTGAGTAACTAGGATACAGTAAACAAAATATATATAGGGCTAAAATGACTTACTACAATTGTTTAAAAGCACTTTTTTCTTCTTTTTTCATATTTTTTTTATTTCACATGATCCGTGCATATATCGCCTAGCTATAAATGAAAAAATATTTATTTAGACCAATCAAACCAGTATATGGGTGTAGTACGCCCTTAACTGCAAAAATCTTGCACAATACCTCAACTTAGTTGATACTTCTCCTGATACAGAAATAGACTTTATATGTTTTATTTACTGTGTTCAGTGTATATTCATAACCCGTTGACATCCATATCTTGTCATCTCATCTGTGGCTGACTGGCTGCACTGTTGATACAGTTGTGTTAAAATGAGGAGAATAAAATAAAACTCCCTCTATGCAGTTGTTGGTCAAATTTGATCATTTATTAACATTTTTGACATGAGCCTTGGCCAAAAATCTTGATAAATTGGATTCAAGTTTCTATTTTTTCTGAAAGGTTTTGCACCCTTTCTTCCTGAAAGGTTTTGCACCCATTCTGGCAAGTCTCAAAACAATCAGGCACTATACCTGGAACATTGGACCTGGAAAAAGTTAACATTACAGCAACAAAATCTTCATGACTATCAGATTTAAATTGCATAGCACATGGTCCTTTCCTTTTATCCTTGAGATATTTCCCTTTCTGGCCAAAGTCACTTTTAAAACAAATAAAAGTTGATAAACTTTCAGATTTAACTGAGGAAATACTGGATGGAAACATTAAATCTCAAATGTGCATGGGTGGGGAATATATTATATCGCTATCTATCAGAGTATTTCTATTTGTTGTCTTACAGCTGGTGGGATTGTCAGCTAAACAAGGAAGAGCAAGGAATGCAGTAAATACTGTTACCCATGTCAAGCAGATCATAGGCAGAAGGTAGAGTTCCAAGTTTTCACAGAATTTATAATTATACTTTGGTTGATCAAAATCAGTGCATAAGAAATTGAGGGATATTGATTTTCATGGACTACTAATCCATCTTTGTGAGCTTTGATTCACTCATGCATAGGTTCTTACTTGAGATATACTCTCACTTAAATTGTAATCCTGATAATAATATAAGTAATTTCTTTTTTCCTGCATAATTTCTTCCTCTATTTCAGATATGATGATCCTGTTGTGTCCTTTGTAAACCAGAACCACCCATTTAAGATAGTGGACAAGAGTGGAGAGCCAATGTATCAGCTGGAAATGGCTGACAAACATTATCTCAAATCCCCACTGGAGGTGGCAACATTAATTTTCAAGAAACTTAAAGGTAATTCACACATATATCCATGAAATTCTATTGTGAAGAGGCAAAAAGTGGTCAGGATATTATATGTACAGTGATTGTGAAAACTGTAAAGATATTTCATAATTTACAAGATGCCTTCAAACTTGATCTGATCATCAACCTGCCTTGATACCTTGTTTAACTTGATTTGAAAACAGAAAAATTTGATTTCATTTAATTTTCATAAACAAAGATATCTTCATCTACCAGGATATGCAGCAATGTTGCCCAAATGCAATATTTGACTGTTGTTGAACAGGCTTTTTAAAATCTGAATCATGATTGTACAGAGTCCTGATTGGAAATGTGTGCCCCTAGTTTAATCTAGTATATGCCGCACACGACTAAGAAATCCTATTGTACATGCAAACGGTTAAACAGTTGGAAATGATCACATACACACATATTAAACTTGATGTATGACAAATAACTCTTAACATTCATGATGCAGAGTTTAGTTTATACCATTTTGAAAGAAATTTGTTTCCAAACATTTAGTATATATTGTGTGAGCATAAAATTGATGAAATGCAGTCATTAAAACAAGTATAGAAAATTGCATACAGTCCTGTGCAGCTGATTTTAAGTGTAAATGTCATCTTGCAGCCCCATTGCTAAAATGGCAGTTAAATTCAGAATTGAGATGCATGCATGATTGCTGTTGTTGTTTTGTACAGAGACTGCTGAAGATCAAGGAGGTTATGATGAAGAAGATGTGGTATTAGTTGCACCTGTAGATTACTCATCAGAACAACTGAATTTATTAAGGTATGGTAATATTAGTATCAGTTAATGGCGCAGAATATGATATAAGGTGGCCCGTTTGCTTGTTATTATTATAATGCTTGATAAAGGGAATAAAAACATGTAGACTTAATTTGATAGGCATTGAAAAGGATTTACCATGAAAATAAGACAACTTATGTTTTGAGTTCATGTAACTATTCCCTGCATTGGGCTATTCCAGTTTAAATCCATGCAATGTATGGAAGACATGACCATAATCTCCCACACAGGGTGAATTTCAAATCGGGTTACCTAAATGGGTGACCCCATTTCAAATTTACACCCCCTGTGTGGGAGATTAAGGTCATGTCTTCAATAGGGAATATATGGATTTCAACTGGAATAGTCCATTGTTTGTAAGAAAACCTTTGTTTAAGACAAATACAAATAATGATGCCTAAAAAATTACTAATTTGTTGCAACAAGTCAAATGTGCCAGTTATTGGGGCTGAAGACGTCCAAGAGAATTCTGGATGAAAGCTTCCTCTCGGTAAGCAATCATAGTTTGTGAGAAATAAGAAATTAATCAAATGTCATTTATGTTTCAGAACCTCTGCAGAAAAGGCTGGTTTTAACGTTCTACGTATAATCGGTGAGCCTAGTGCTGCTTTATTGGCACATGGTGTAGGACAAGAATATCCATCAGAACAATGGTAAGAACATAAGCTGACTTAAATTTATTCAGTTAAAAGAGTATTTTGTTATTCTAGCATCCTCTTTTTATGACATTTTTTCAGTAGATATCGAAGGATTTTCAGTTTGATAGGACAGGTTTGCTAACTTTTGCATGCAGTGAGCACAAAAAGTGAAAGTAATGTATTTTTCACTTATATAGCACAAAAACATTTTCAAAGGAGACCTGTGCCTAAGGATTTTTTTCTTCAAACAAGTGACCCTATGTGTAAGGTTTTCTAGCCCAAAATCTACCCATTGGAACGGCACATGCCAGTCATATATGAGAGTATTGACACAAATTGATAAGAGAAAATCATTTACCAGGTATTTACATTTTCCATCTCAATTTGTACCAATGCTTTGATTTAAACTACTAGGAATATTTCTTGATTACAATTATTGTGTTTCATTTTTAGGAATGTGCTAGTGTACAAACTTGGAGGGTCATCTTTAAGTGTATCCATTTTAAATGTCAACAATGGGATATTTAGAATACTTGCAACAGAGACAGACAGGACATGTGGTGGTGATCAACTGACTTCACTATTGGTTGAGAGCTGTGCAAAGGACTTCAAGAGGTTTGTAGTTTTATACTTAGTTTGTATCATATATAATAAAATCATTGAAAGTGACATAGTTTTGAACTTGTAACAGTTAAATTTCAATTGAGAGTTTTTGGAAATTGTTGTTCAATAAGGCTGTAGTGTTTGTCTGATTATAAAGTGGAATGTATTAAAAGTATAATTATTGTGTCATTGGGCTATTCCAGTTGAAATTCATACACCCTCCATTGGAGACATGACATTTATCTCCCACACAGGTGGTGTATTTTTCAAATGGAGTCACCCATTCAGGTAACCCCATTTGGATATCACACTCCCTGTGTGGAAGATTAAGCTAATGTCATCTGTTAGGGGTGTATGGATTTCAACTGGAATAGCCCATTATTCATGTTTGTACATTATTTCATACCTGAGGAGGGCAACATGCCCCTGGCGTCACCCTTAGGGGGCGCCAAATTGACCAATTCAGCATCGATTCTGCGCCCTTCCAGGCGATGAAAGTCAAAATTTTCTCGCGCTTCGCGCACATTTCAGCACCAAATCAATTGAAAGAACATTTTAAGACTGTTTTTGAACTTCTAGTAACCAAAATTAATTCAGTGTATAGGCTTTATTTGTTTCAAGAATGGGATTATGTATCCTTAGCCCCTAGCTACGGCACTGCCCGCGTCTAAGATATTCTCTGGTGGGGGCAGTGGCGGCTGGTGGGTGTTTTTCTTGGTGGGGCTAATCGGCGCGAAGCGCCGACCCTCGCGCTTGTGCGAGCATGGGGATGTGCCCCCCTCAGAATTTGGAAATTTTTTTTAATTACACACCAAAATGAAGCGATTTGGTGCAAAATTTTACCTAATTTGATCCATATGTGACAAGTAATAGTATAAAAAAAGTATAAAAACATGAATAGTGATCTAGTGAAACATGATGAATGACATGAAAATAAAATGATAACTTTCCTTGACAATAGTTATGATGTTAATTTTGAACCTCCATTTGCATTGGAAATCATCATCATTTTCTCAGAATCCTCTGTATACTATTATAGGCCCCTATTGTGCTGAAAATAAAATAGGTTAGGATGAATCAAGGAGAATTTGAATTTCTACAAAAATCTTACCTTAAAGTTAAACTACTCATCATCAGCAAGATGACACAACCCCATACATGAACTAGATGAAACTAAACTGAATACCCGATAGGCCTATACAGCAAGTCAAATCACAGATCATCCTCATGAATAGGTACTTTGGTATGTTTGAGATGTTTCTCAGAAACTGAAACCTTGACCTGTTTTGGTCCATTATACCAATAGCCTACAGGGTGTAAATTTGTGATGAATATATACAAATTGAGCCTATATAATTCGTCACTAAAACTCTTCATATTTTACTCGTTCAATGTAGGCCACCCTGAATCATGCACCTATAAACAAGGACAAAGTTGATACCCTGCACCCTATTGACCTTAACCACAAATGCCACAACTTTGAGTAGATGATAAAGTATCTAGTCTCTTGAGAAAACTCACTTGGCAATTGGAAATTATTGTTTGAATGGTATGGCACTTCAGGCTTTGTTAGAGGCTAGGGAGGCTAGGTTAGGAGCTATTCACAGGTTAGACCCACAGATAAACTTTGGGGTCGTATGGTTTCTTATGGAAGGGTGTACAGATATACGACAATGCCCTTTTTCAATGAAGATAATAAGGTCTAGAGGAGCTATCTCAGATTAGCTCCACATTGGAGTTGCCAGTTTATTATTTGGTACACACTTGATATAAATATAAAAATCCCCAGCAGAAATGAAAGCATATGAATTACACTGATGAACATAGAATATCCACTACAATAATAAGGGATATTTTGAGATTTATGCAGTTTAAATAAGAAGTATTAAAGATTAATAAAAATCACATAATACTTTGAAAATCTGGGTGGGGCTCTGCCCCATTAGTCCCAATGGAAGAGCCACCCCTGGGTGGGGGGTAGGGCCGCCAATTTTGTTTCTTGCCCCGGGCGCTACCAACCCTAGTTACGCCACTGATTGTAACTAAGTTTTTATGAGCAAGAATTCAGCCAAACAAGTTGGTGTATGCATTGGAAGTCGGCAAAAACTATTGGCAAATAATTCCCTCAAATTAACCTGCATGCTTTTGATGTGTCAGAGGAAAATAACTATTAAAGATGTTCATGTGATTGTTGTGTGATAACTAATATTTTAATGTTTAAATCATTACATTATTTTAAAATCTCTTGAACACAAAATACTTAAGTCCGAGTTAATAAGAAAACTTTGGATCAATTCAGTTTTACCAAACTGAAAAGTACCATGAGTGTCAATGTGTCATAATTAAACTCATAAGCATTACTTAATTTATTTTTACTTCCAGGCAATGGAAAGTTGATGTCAATGAAAGCAAACGAGCCCTGGCCAAGTTGTACAACACCTGTGAGAATTGTAAACATGTCCTATCAACATTACCAACAGCTAGTGGGTCTATAGACTCGCTACATGAAGGCATTGACTTCAGTACAAGTATATCAAGGTAAGCTTAAAGTTTTGTGGATAAACCTTTTTGGTGATGTTATAATGTAAATGCTTATAAGATATGCAAGAATGTGATGTAATCGGTAAAAAAAATTGCAATGATTTATAGTGCGCTACGCACAGGCACAATGCGTAGACGTTGATCCACAAACCTCTGCACACTTAACAGGTTGTCGCTGACCACTAAGGCTGCTACCACTACAAACCAGTAGTATGTCCTAAGTGAATGGCCTAGACCAGGCCTTCTCAACTGGTGGCGCGCACGCCACTTGTGGTGCTTGGAGTCAGTCGAAGTGGCGCACAGTAATTTTAATAATTTTTTCACATACATCTTGAACAAAAAAGGGGTGAAAATACCCAATCTGGGTCTTTAAAAAACCTTAAAATCCATGAGCTTACGGGGGCGCTGCGCCCTGGACCCCATAACGCACCACTGCACATTACCCGCTATGCATACACGCTACCTCGCATGGTCCTCCCTTGACATGTTGGCACTTCATGATCACTAAAATTTTCCAGTTGGCACTTCAAATAAACTAGTTGAGAAGGCCTGGCCTAGACATACAGACATACTATTGGTTTGAACAAGTGCGTGTGAAACAAAGAACACCAACGCAACATTCAGGGCATCTCAAAACTACCAACTTGGGAATTTACGCTCATTTTGTGGTAGCAGGTTACATATGCTCAATGCATAGCACATAACTCTGAACAATTAGGAAATTTGATTTATATATCATTTAACTTGTTAACATTGTGTGAGATCACATTTATACATCTCCCTTTGGTATTTTGTAAATCCATGGTTTTGATTGATACATGTATTTTTGATTCAAAGAAACTCTGATTCTAAGGGCTTGATTGTTTTATTTATAATACATTTGTATTTTCAGAGCCAAGTTGGATTCATTGGCAAATTCTCATTACCAGAAAGCAGTGCAGCCTATAAGAACAGTGTTAGAAAAGGCAAAGATGACATCAGCAGATATTCACAAGGTATTCCATTCCATTCATACATACATAAGATATAGAAATGGCCTGAGTAGGATCATGAATAATGTTGTGTTTTAAATATGAAGTTGCATACAAATAGTATCTTAAAATGGTTCCACCAGTGTGACCCCCTCAATTGCTGGGTAATGCGGGTATAGGTGAAATCCTCAATGACCAATGAGTTCTTTTTCTAACTCAACCCCCAAAGAAAATGTCACCCCCTTAAGAAAACCCTCCAAAAGACCCCCAAAAAAAAAAAAAAAAAGAGTGTACAATTGAAAATTAGCTTGGTATACACAAAATTTCACTTTGATTTAGAGGGAAATAGTGTAAAATGGAAAATTGGCATGGCAAACACAAAATTTCACCATAATTACAATTACAAACAAAATTTCATGCTTTGCGCACAATTATCACAGTAACACACAGCCAAAATGATACACACAGCCAAAATGATGCCCACCACCAATATTTTGTCTTTGCACCCTACACCACTGAACATGTAAAATACATGGACCCCAAAAGGATTTTTACAAGAACCACACTGGTTACAACAGGCAATCCCAGGAGGAAGGTGTAGGTGGCTAGCTAAGACAGTGACTTACTGTGCATTATGCAATTTTTATTATGATTTTCTTAAATTTAAACTTCAAGGCTTAGCTTTAAAATCAGGTTTTGATTATTTTAATGGAAGAAAGAAAGAGTGAAATTCTTCATGGTCTTCATGATTTTTTCTCACATATACAGGTAGTTTTGGTTGGTGGATCCACTCGCATACCCAAGTTACAGCAGTACTTGAAGTCATGCCTTCCTGAAGCAGAGGTGCTGAATTCTGTAGCTCCTGATGAAGTACTAGCTATAGGTGCTGCAATTGAGGTAAGTCAAATATAGGCACAATGGCAGGTATTCAAAAGTGAAGACTAACTTTATGTCCTGATATCACAGATAATGAAACAGTAAAGCTTATCAAAGAGTGGTTTTGTTACAAAGCACTTATGATTATTTGTGATTTTTGAAGGTACTTCTACTAATTGGTCCAAGCCTTATTTTAAACTCGTGATCTGTACCAAATAAGTTGAAATCGGTTGAAATATACATGTATTTAACAACATACTCTGTACACCATAAAAGTAATTGAAAATTTAAAATTACTATAAAATCAAATGAGAAAAGGAAACAGTTTCAAATAATGTTATTTCATACACCATGTTTGCATACAGGCTGCCATATTGACTGGTAAAGATGATGAAGAAATAGAACTCAAAGAAGATGATTTGCATCTGGAATGTTGTTCCAAGAATATACTGGTAAAGGTGAGTAGTACTGTCAAAACAATATTACAATAAAACTACACTACAAGATTCCTATTGCAGCTGCCTGCACAGTTACACCATCACCAAGGTACCTGACTGAGGACCTACACAGTACCAATGCTGCTACTGCACAGGACTCACCAGCAGTGGTACTGCATTGGTACTACACTGGCAATCTACTGTGCCAATGGTGCACCAGTGCAGGTGGCCACACTAGTAGTTTGATATAGTGTAACTTGTAACATGCACTCACTCTAGTTCTAATAAAACAAGTGAAAGGATGGAGTGTCTGTGCTCATCCCTAATGTGTGCTGACAGAAGTTATACTTGCATTATTGAAAAGTAAAATGTGATGCAAGGGTTAAACTGTTGCCCTTGTGCAATATGTTTCCGGTTCAGTTCCCCTGACCGCAATCACAGCATCAATTAATAGCCAGTAGGTGACATCTCCCATGTTCCTTGTGGTCGCATACGATGCTAAATCAACTTTGACTCTTTTCAAAGCTTAGCAGTTAACACCAATTAGCTGCTTTGTTACGTAGGAGTCAAACAAAACACTCAAATCTAGATTTTAAAATTAAAAATGGTTGTTGTTGTTGTTGTTGTTGTTGTTGTTGTTGTTGTTGTTGTTGTTAATTTTGTTGTTGTTAATTTTGTTGTTGTTAATGTTGTTGTTGTTGTCATTTGCTGAATATAAGTATATAAAAAGGGTATAAAGTTTGCTAATTTTCAGTTAATTAGAGAATAAAAGATAGGATTTTGTCTTTTGCCTATCCAATATCGTGTCATAATGGATGGGCTGGCCAATATTTTGAGTAGTGGATGCCTGCGCAGCCGGTTTCCACTACGATATTGGATAGGCAAAAGACAAAATCCTATCTTTTATTCTCTTTCTTATTCAGTTTTAATGAAATTTTGGCGAGAAAAACTGCCTTTTTTCAGAAAAAAATAAAGTTACTTTTGTGAGGACATCCCTGTTGTTTTAAATGAACGAAACCATCACAAACATCTAAGCCGCCGAATCGAGTTCTTAGTTCTTGCACGTGTATTACGCGAACGCATTATCGCGCGATCATTGAGGAGCAACAAGCGTGCCGCCGTTGCGTGGCGGCGCACGCCCTGACTAATATCACTATCAACTATTGTGAGATATTATACACCAGAAAACCAATCAAATTACGTGAAATCTTTACAAGATGCACCCATTGAATAAGAATTAAGATATCCATCACAACTTAAAATTCAATTATGTTAACATCTTTGTGTTATTGATTTTTTTCCCTGACCCGTAGGTGATAGGTACAGATGGTGAAGCCGAATTGAAAACAGCCATTCCAAAGTTGACCTATTTCCCTGTGAAGAAACAACATGATTTCAAAGTAAACAAAGGCCAGACATCAGTATGTTTACATGTGTATGAAGGAGATAATGGTGCTATTGATACAGCAACATTACTAGCTAAGGTAAGGGCGTCGGTGACGGGTGGGTGCTATACAGGGTGTATCAAAATGATTGGTACCCATCAGTTCCCAGTGATAATGGACATGACTGCCACATCAAAATGCAACATAGGATCCACATAATTTGTTGATTAATGTCAGGCCAAAAAAAAAGAAAGGTTTGTCTCACGAACCCGCGCGCATAAGTATGTGAAAGCGATACAGCAGCGTTTGTCTCGCGCTGACCGCCTTTTTAAAGGTTTTTTTTTTTTTTTCCCGATTTTCCGGTTCCCGATAGTTCGACCAACGTAGTAAAAATGAATTCCTCAATGTCAGAAAACCATCGAAAATGTCAGGCAGCGCGTATGCCATTAGTGTTGCAGATAGCCCGTAACCCCACCGTAGCCTCAGTCTCGCTAGTTTCACGCCATCCTTGCAACGGCACGGAGCGTAAAGCCGACGAAGCAAAGTGGATGCAATATAAAAGGACTTAGCCTACGGAGAACTCTGCGATCGAGTGAAGCCATGTTGTTTTCATAAATTTTTGTATTTTTTGTAGCTGTTTTTTAACGAATTTTTTACTGTTTATTTCAACATGATTGTTTGTATTTGTATAGTTAAAACAGGGGGGACTGTGCTGAGGAATTGGGCACTGCATCGGTGCTACCGATTCGGTTACTCTGAATGCCCTAAAAATGAGTTGGTGTCGGGCGAAGCTGTAACCCGTATTTTCGGCAAGAATACTTGATACTTTACTTGATTACAGAATATTAACATTGTAAATTTGTTGCTTCTCTTTCATTGTAAGACCACTTGTAGTTTTCCAATACCTGTCTTGTGATTTTCATTTGTCTCAGGCTAAAAAAAAAAAAAAAAAAAAAACGCATTAGCATAGCTTCTAAACCAAAAAAAAAAAAAAAAAAGCATAGCACTTAGCTTTTTTGGCAAATGTTCGTGAGACAAACCTTTTTTTTTTTGGCCTCATAAACAGTCATATACCTATAAATTATTGTAATTTCAAGAAGACCCTATGTTGCATGGAAGAAGCAGGCTTTTCAATAACCATCAAAACTGATGGGTACCAATCATTTTGATACAGCCTGTAAGTATGGCCGATGAGTGGAAGCAAAAGTTTTACATCAGAGTTCATCCCCAGACTTGTTCTAAAACATATTGACAGAAAATTGAATTGAAATACAGATATACACACAGCATGCTTGTGTAAATACCATCAAATATGGACAGAAACACACACCAAGTTTTACAGTGCCCCCCCCACCATATGTTTGAGTTTAGAGCATGGCCATACCCTACATCCCAACTGTACACATTAATTATAATGCATTTAATGCTGTTGGTGATGGATTAGCACTGTGTCACTGTCCAGCAAGTGTGGACAACAGTGGTGTATGCATGTTCAATTTCTCATGTGTGTTTCTACCAGATTGATTGTGTTTACATAAGCTCAGACACAGACAATTACTTTGAAAGGAGTTAAATAACAGCTGAATACCCAAGGCTATGGAGTGAATACTTTTTATTCATTAAGGGTATACGATGTATTGTTGGTCGAAGCAGCCAAAAAAAAGTAGTTCGCAGCATCTTGCGAATGGTAGTGAGCTTTAGCAAAAATTGCATTGCTCAATTCATAGCGGCGTGTAGAAGAATTCAAATATCACAGATATACTTTTGTAGGTCCTGTGGTTCTTGAGTTATGTTGTAAAGAGGGCTGAAACAACAACACTTTTGTAAAATGTACATAACTCATTAACAACAATAAATTAAGCAAGTTTTCAAAGTATATGATTTGTAGAATGAACTTTTGCAAAACACCAAAGTGTTATTTTTCAATAATATATTGATTCAGATAATGAAAATCGATTTTATTGGCTGCTTCGACCAACAATACCTCTTATAAATGTTAAAGTTTGCTTGGTATATCTGTAAGCGCAAATAAATACATTCATTTTCTTTTCTCTTTATTTTGTTTTTCTATACACAGTTAACCCTTGCAGATCTTCCAACCGACACAGAGGAAGAGTTGAACATCAGTACTGTCTTCCATTTCAAGAGGTATGTTCAGTGGTATGATTTATGTAAAAGACAATTTAATGAGCATGTTGTAGACTGAATGTCCTATTTAAAGAATAGGCCAGACCACCAAGATTCATCACATTTTGTTGGTTCAAATCTTATGATGCACTAGGTAAATGCCTTAAGATCTCAGGTACATGTTTTTTTATCTGTTTGATGAGCAAATTTTACATACGACGAATCATTGTATTAGATGTTACAGTACATGATTTGTATCATGCCATGTCTTAGCTAGCCACCTGTTATTTTGGATGGGCAATTTGCTATAAGGATGGGTAATATTAATGTTTTAACAGGTGCCAAGTTAAAACTTTGATTTGAACTCACTGAATGAATGCTTAGTAAGCTGCAGAAGCCTGGTTAATGTTTGAATTTAGATGCCCAATGGGCTATTCCAGTTAAAATTCATACACCTCTTAAGAAAATATGTGATTTTAATCTCCCACACAGGGAGTGTAGATTTCAAATGTGTTCACCCATTCAGGTAACCCCATCCAGATATGAAATTCATACTCCTTATTTGGAAGATTAAGGTAATGTCTTCCACATGGGGTGTATGGATTTCAACTGGAATAGCCCAATTATTTAAGAATGTGATGCTATCAAGTTAAATATTCAAGTGAAATGTTGACCAGTAACATTCAAGTTTGCTTATTCTTCATTGATTTTATCTTAACACAGAGAGGGTACTTTACATGTGAGCTGCAGTGAAGCAACTTCAGGCAAAATAGAGAGCCTAACCATTGGCCATGAGGATCTGGAGGAATCAGATGAAGATGATGATAAACCTGATGAACCAGCTAGCTAATATACACACATTGTACACCATGAAAGATGGGACTTTGTCTACTGTTCATAACAGGTGTATGCGTGTGTTAGAAGAATCATAAGATGCCAGTACAAGACTTGCTTGACAAGATGGCCAGACCCGGTTAACCATACAAGTCTAAATCGTAAAAATATACAGCTTTTTGTAAATGAAAAATTGTAAGAACTACACTTGCACGCAAATAAGAACAGCACTTGTTTACATTTTGAGAGCATACACATGATAAACACAGAAATGGGGTTCTGATTGGCTAATTCAATCATCGTGACAATCATAATACAGTAATACGATTGGGCGATTATGCATTAAAGAAGCGATTTGCGCAGAGCAGCGCTCATCAAAGCGTGGCTTATGTCGCTCATTAACATGGCGCTGGGGTCAATCAAAGCAAGAGACTGCTATACTTTTCTGGAAGCTAGTGTAGTATTATACACATTGTAGGATATATGTGCATCTTAAATATCACAACACATTTCTGTAAAAAAAGGATATGTGCACATCTCAAAGAAAATCTCCCACATGGTACAGACATTGAAGATTGCTTCAGATCTGTGATCTGCGAGTTTAAAATATGAACTTAATAAAACTGAAGCATTTCTTCTAAGGAAAATATCAAAAACAGAACCCATCTATAGCTTACCCAGGGTACTTGAATAGAGGGAGGCTCTGCATGTGATGTTGTTGGCCACAAACATGGCCAAATGTTCAAGAAGCATTATCTGTATCAGTTGATCCCAACAGTTTATTGAATAAACAGAATTATGGTCGTGGATGTTAGTTCAAATCCATTTGTTTGGAGTCAATCGATTAAAGCATCCCTGAGCCTCTATATAATAAGAGTTGTAATTGACAGAAATGAAAGAAACTGCAGGAATGGAGCACTTGAGGACAACTTCTTTCCTTGTAAAAACTTTATTCATTCATTGAATAATTACTGACTTATTTCTTCACAAAGCATAACAAAACATTGAATCCTTATTCTTATGTTGAATGCAATAATGTAAGAAACTAAAAGATCTTAATTCACCTCTTAATATGGCATCAACTAGACAACTCACATCAAAAACAAAAGGTCTTAAAATTAAAACCTGCTACTTGCATCTAAGAGGAATCTGATAATAAATTCAAATATTATACTATTGTAGATCAGTACGTTTATTCGTTTAATGGTAAATTATTCTTGGGTTCAGACAATAAAAATGATTTCCTACTTTTGATATTATATATCTTAAGAACCCACAACCTGTTGAACTGGTGGTTCAATTTTTTAGTTTGCTTGCTTGGTATAAACAATGTCATCCATCTTACTTTTCACACTTGTTGTGAGTATTTTGAAAACCATAATTGACCTTGTTGGTAAATCCCATAAGCCTTTGCGAGTACACCTGAGATGTGCACATCGTTTAGTGAACATCGTAACTGCGCATTGCAAGTCGACATGACGTAAAATGACGACCCCTCAGGTGTACTCACAAAGGCTTATGGGATTTACCAAAAAGGTCAATCCTTCCAACCTTAGCAGTGCTATGAAGAAGGTTCTTTCAGGACCAGTGTCAGGGGCGTAGCAAGCGGGTGGTCCCGAGGGTCCAGGATCCCAAGCAAAATCAAAAATGAAATAGAGATGTTGCCCCTGATCAGTGTCAGAATCCCTAACTAGGAACAAGTGTTTTTCTTTTGTACATTTATTAATAGTACAAAATATTGTGTACAGTAACAATAAATATGTTTTGTATCCTTTGAAAGGAATGATATAAATATGATTTCATATTATGTCTTGATTTCTCCTCTCTTGTCTGTGTTTGTAATTCTGTTGTTCAAAAAAAATTATTTTTGGAAATGCAAGTAAAAAGAATCCGTGCTGACCAGCCATCTTAATACTAATTATGGCGTGTCCGTCCGTCCTCTCTGTGGCGCTTATCGCGATGCGTGCGTGGTTTCGCTAAGCGATGCTTTCATGGTGCGCATATATGAGCTTCGCGGTGCGTGTCGCGTCTTGCTGTGCGCTATCGCGTAGTCGCGTGGAGTACCGGCAGGCGCAGTCTTTGCGAGCATCGGAAAGCATTACAGTGACTAACAGGTGCATCTCATCGGACCAATTATAGGCCTATTTTAAAGACATGATTAACATAAAAATCATCAGTTATGATAAGGCCTATGTAACCCGTTTGCGTTCACATGTCTCCCGATTGAATTGACGGCCTACATCCAGACACTAGGCCTACTAAAATTTCGGATATTTTGGGGTCCTCCGATGTGGTTGCAGGACAGGGTTTGGAAGAAGCGAGCGATGGATATTCAGATTATAGGTTCAGTAAGCGTCACAGCTACAAAACAGAGTTGATATAGTTGTGTCTTAATCATTGAGAGACGTATATCATATAGTAGTTTGAAAGGTCAGGACAAGTATTATGGGTAAAGGGTGTTGGGTAATTAGAGATAGGCCTATCACGAGAACCGCCCAACCCGAGAACCGCGAAATCTAGTAATAGTATAATTGTGGGCAATTATTGGTAAATGTGCAGCAGTCTGAGCGGATAAGTTATACATGTACATAAAGTGTCAGATCTGTGGTGATTTTAATTTTCTGCAACTTCTGTAGTTAGAATGAGCCACAACAAAAATGGGTAAGGTCAATAGGATTAAGTGAATTTTGAGGGGGGTAAATCTTAGAATATGCCCATTGTTGCCCTATTTTTTTCGTAATATTTTGTTCTGACTAGGAGAATAGTCCCATTTTTTTCTTTGATTAAGAGAGGTGCCTTCATGCTACCACTGTGGTACCACCACTGTGTCGGTGATAAAATACGGAACCATTTCCTATGGTCATAAAAAAGGCATTGATATATCCTGCTACACCAAGTACTCAGCGTGGCAATCATAAAAAGGTTTTTTTAGAAACATTTAAATATCTGCTTATATAAACGGTATAAAAAGGTATAAAACGTTTTAATAACAAAACAGTTTTGCAAACTTGCTTCAAAACATTCTAATATAATGGTATATAAGTATTGACAAATTATATTGCAAAATGTTTGCCAAAAATATTTTGCAATATTTTTTAATGTATTGTTTTTTCATATAAAATGTTTTAAAAACGTGTTCACCACCTTTATATAAGCAGACTTTTCAATATTATCAAAACTTGAACCAAACTCTAACCATGCTTATAACCTGTTATGTTTAAAAAACATTTGAAAATTATCTACATCGTTACAGCACAGCGTATGTTATATCAGAGAAGATGTAATAAAGAGGAGGGTCAACGGAATTATATCCTTGAGATAATCCCGTAGGTAATCCTGTCGCATCTATTCATAGTCCTTTATTCTCAAGTAGTTAGACATCCACTTGAAATATCCTATGATGTTATGTGTGTGACCGCCCATGGTTGACCAATTTTCACTTCAGAATTGAAAATATTTCCCATGTTTCTATAAAGAATTTGTTAAAAAGTATGAAACGTGTGTGTTAAGGACCTGCTGCTTGGATGGGATACCACATGTGGGTAATACAAGAAAGAAATCGAGTGCTGTAAAATTTCCGCCCAAATCCACCGTTTTTTGTAAATATATAAATTTCTAAAGAAGAAATTTTTAGGATTTTTTAGAGTGGTGATGATTGTTGATCATTTCTATTTTATTATTTTATATATTTTCCTGTCATTTCCTGCCAACCTAATAAAGATATTCTGATAATTGATAACATTCTTTATCTTAAATAATAGAGTCTGAAAGTGGCAAAAAATAAAAAAAATTATAATTTGCCATATTTTATCTGAAATCTGACTAGATGACAGGGTCTGCATGCATGCTGTGTATAGCATGATGACATGCACACACTGACCTATCCCTAAAAGCAGTTAGCTGCAACTTGTGTATCACACCCATCCTGGGTTCAAACCCTATTGTGGTATTCTATTGTTAAGCAGCTAAATAGGGTGATTCATCATTTACTTTGAGTGTAACGGTCTCACACATATTTTGTTTGAGGATAGCTTGATCAACCTCCTCTTTATTACATCTTCTCTGGTTATATACTTCAATGTTATTGCATCAATACCCATACCTTTTAGGGAACAAACCAAAAGATCAGTGAAGGGGAGGGAGGGATAAATAAGTTGATTACATTTCTCATACATTCACTGATGTTATGTAATCTGGAAGTTAAGGGGGTACTACACCCCTCAATAAATTTGTGCCTATTTTTGCATTTTTCTCAAAAACTAATAACACCATGGTAACAAAAGTTATGCAGATTATAGGGGCAAGGAATCCAATTATTACACTGGAATTTCAGTGACCCAAGACAAGCGGTTCGATACTTGTGATAGAAAATGAGGTACCGCTAGGATGTGACTCATTTCCTATCATATTTACTGAACCGCTTGTCTTGATTCACTGAAATTTCAGTGTAGTAATTGGATTCCTTGCCCCAATAATATACATAACTTTTGTTACCAGTGTGTTATTAATTTTTGAGAAAAATGCAAAAATAGTCACAAATTTATCACAGGGGTGTAGTACCCCCTTAACCCACTTCCAGATTCATTAAAAACTTAGTAATGCAAGCAACTAGTTACATTTATATAGCTCCATTGATCTGTTGGTGTTTTCCTTACCATTACCCAGAGGCCAATTAATCGGCATGGGTTTGTGTGTGTGTATATTTAGCAGTAAAATAAAATGGGAGTTCCTCAAGGATCCATTTTGGTCCAATTTAGCCTTGCCGATGACATGACATTATTTTACCTCTTAGATGAAAACTCAAAGTGATTATTTTTGTTCGGTTACCTCGCTGACTTCAAGTGGTGAGGAAACGTGAGATTTCATACTCAATGAGGTCATTGATCGCCGCACAAGACGAAATAAAGAATCGTAGTGTAAATCTGCTGGATCAAAAGCTGATGCAGGTGTTGATGATGGTGTTGGTGGAGGTAATGATGGCGTCGACGGCAGCGACTGGCTTCTTAACCCATTATCATCATCATTCCGTACCCATCTTTCTGTATTTGGATTTCGCCAAACGTTTTGGGTTAAAGTAGGAGCGACTGTTTCATATGAAGTTCGTAAAAGGTATATGTTGTGATTTCTCGCGAAGCGGTTGCATCTTTGTCCATGGTCGCGGTCGCCAATATACGGAAGTGCAAGTATGAATTCATCAATCTGAGGAGGGCAAGAATAACGTCGACGACGGTTATCTGGAGTTCTGTAGACTTCTGCTGATGAAAGCATTGTTCTATGGTAACGGGACTCCATTGAACGCATGGAGCTTGCTCTTTGTTTAAAGTCGATCCTATTTTCAGGTTTCTGCCATTTAGGTTGAGGTTGATATGCTCTGGACATTTCTACCCGCCATCCGGATTTGTTTGGTTTGTAATCTTCTTCAGCTGACTCCTGACTTTCAGTTTTTTCACCAAGTTTTTCATCATCATTTTTAGTTCTGTTCACCATGCTAAGTTTAACAACACTTTTCTTATTAATGTCGTTGAATTTAACCATTTTCATTTGATGAGAGGGTTTCACGTGTGTTTCTAAATTGGGGTTGTCGACATCGCTGTTGCCGACGACCGGTCGCTCTTGGCGGCATTCTTTTCTAGTTAGTGTATCAAGCCTACGCCGAGCTTTTGTCATGCTTTCTTGGGATGTCTGAATATTTTGACGAGAGAGATGTAAGAAATCATCATGTGGGATGACATCATCAAAAACAAACTGTAAACTTGTGTCACGTTCATGACCATCATTACTTCGTTCGGAAATTGGTGATGTCACATCCAATCCTGATATCTCATTTTCCGACATGGTCGGTTTAAAATCTGTATCGGTTATCTGACTTATCCCTGGTGTTGACGATGGTGAGATGGTGTCATTCGTCGTGTTCATACTGGAGATTCGTGCCATTTTATTCCTGCAGTTTATGTTTTGTCCTGAAATCTCTGAAAAATGCTTCCAAAACTTGGTTCCATCGCTTTATGAAGAGCGTCCCAGTCTCATGTAGCAGGTTGCACCTCCTGACTTCAATTTCAGAGGGTTTTTTATTTGTCATAAAAGATCTTCATCAACGTGTCATTAAAGATAAAGTTATTGGTGACTGATGGGTGCTTTCGTTGCACAGACGCTGGTAATTCAACTAATGGTCGTTATGCTAAACAGTTCTTGAGTCTAACCAAAGTCCTCAGATCATCTGAATGCAGCTGAATGTATAACCGTTTTATTTGCAGTCCTATAAATGACATTGTAACTGTTTGATGATGCCATTTGCAATTAATTAAAAATGAAATAATCAATTTAAGTCGCATGGCACAGATTCTCTCCTGCTGTGTAATTTGAATTAATGTAATTGTTCCACTGCTGCAATAAACTGGAAACGTGATATTAAGAAGAATGCGCTTGGCAAAATCACGGACTCTTGTAAGTTTGCATTGCTAAGGACTAAAAGGTTCCTATTTACTTAGCAAATATGATGTGCATAAAGGCTGCTTTTTATACTGCTTCTGTGTTCAAATATTCTCTGGTTTAGTTTAAATATAATTATTTGCTTTGTTTTGGGGATATGTAAACTACATCTATTTTTGTGCAAGGACATTTGGCTATTTTGATATGACTTGTCTAGAGGCGAGGAGGTGATTTTGGGCGTCCTTTTAGTAGGCCTATACCATGACAGCGGCTCCGGAAGATTTATACATTGTATATAGCAAAGAAGGTCGGACGTTGCATTTTGGGCGCTCCAAACTGGGGTCAAAATGGCTAAAAAAATTTCTATATAGTCATTATTGTACTTTGTGTAAACAATTCTTTCAACCGTACAATTTTTTAGATTTTGAACTGACAATCGAGTCCAGTATAGTAATTGGTCTGAAGTTAAAGAAAGTTTTTTTTTTCTTCTTCAACAAGGTGTTAACAATGTTATAGGCACTTGAAATCTCACAGAACGATGTTTGGCATTTTATTTTTGAAGCTAAACTGATGAAATATTGTGCAACAGTGGAATAAATTCGCGCGTAACGCGAAAAAAATGCACTTTGGGGACTAAAATGGGCAAATATGAGGTTAATTTGGTCAGAAACCCACATACAGGCGTCAATTGTATGGATAACCCCCTGGCAAAATATTGGGGGGATCCCCCCCTTCTTGTTAGGAAGCAGACATAGGCGTATAGATATACGCCTATGTCTGCTTCCCTAACAAAACCAATTATATTTCTAATTAACTCTTTTTAAGACATCAGGGTTCCCTTCTACACCTTGAAGTTGAAAAAGATGTTTTTATATTTTTTAAGGACACCCTAGGTTAAAAATAGCCTGACCAAAGTTACCCCTCAGTATAGTCTTTGGTCACACATTCCCTGATGAAGAAAACTGAGAAAAATTAAAAATAAATGATTTTCGCTGTACACGGGCAAGTAGTTTTTTGTGACGTTTGACCCCTTGCAAAATTAATCAAGCACACATCCTTGTTCACCAATATCGATTTCCTAAAAAAAATGTAAAAAAATGCTAATTTTTGGTCAAAAATCCCAAATATTTCGTCAATTTCGAGGAAATTGGACATGAGAGACTATTATTTCTTCCAAACATATTTCTTAACAAATTGACACCAAATATGACTATAAAGCAATATTGCTGGTTTTTTTTTTAATCGACCCGAAGTTACCCCGCTGGCGAAGTTAACTTACCGTGAGATGCATTTGTAGGATTGTACTAGGCCTAGATACCGGTATTAAACCTTGAAGAATTCTGAAGAAGCCATCAGCCAAGATGGCATAGTCTAAAATTAGGGAGTATTTTTGTATTTGACAATCAAAGAAATATCACCAAGTTTATCATACCGTTGCAGTTTGTTCTCAAGATCATAACTTGTAGTCATGGCAAAATTCCTAGTGGTTCATCAATCCAGGGATAGGCCTATGAGACAAAGTTAAAATCTTTGTGAAATGGGCCTGGGATTTTCTAATCTGTAGAAAAGCATTTGACCATTTATGATTTAATTTGTGCAAAATTAATGTATGAGTAAATTATGACACATTTTTTGAAACTGAGTGTTTTGTAACCAACTGGGTGGTACTGACGCCACCCTGCTGACCCAGTCTGCTGCTGAAATACTGCCCTCTATCATCAGTATCCAAGGCATCACAGCTGATTGCTACCATAGCAACATGCCGCCAACTCTGTGCAAAGGTAAACACATGGTTGTGTTTATCTATCACCCAGGGTTTATCGCGGTTCACGGATCATTGTATGCAGTATAGTTTAATGCGTGTGGGGTTTCGCCGGTAAAGTGAATTGAACAAGGCGAAAATTACTTCATAGTTTTAACAGTTCTCACCAAGGAAAGGCATAAAACTGTGAGAAAATGCCTCGTGAGTTATTTGACGTGCAAAGACAAAACTTTTGGACGGAATCCATCCACAAAGAAGCATACACAAGATTAGCATGGCATGAAAAATATAGCAAAGAATTTGCACGAGAATCGAGACAAGGTAAGCTTCACTGTGTGTTGACGCTTCATCTATGTTGACGACAGTTGTGTTGTTACTGCATTTTAATACACAAACTTGTTCAGAGTTGGCAGTAGTCAATGGATAATTGGTAGTAAATTTTCACTGTAATTTACTAAAACCAATGAAAAATTATGTCAATGAAAAGGATCAAGATTCAAATTCTAAAATTTGTTTTAAATTTTAAGATTTTGTGATGCACTGTTTCTAACAACAATTTGCTACAAAGTTTGATGGTCAATTCTAATCCCACTTCTTAAAATACAGTTGTGAACATTAATTTATTTAAACACAGCAAAATCAACATGTAAAATGTTTTAAATATTGTTCTTTCTAATTTCATCACACTGTAGTCAGTAACTAGTCTTAAGCCCCAAACAATGGCTACCATAACAAAATAAATATTTCACATACAAACACTATCAAGATTTGTTTGGTTTAAAGCTCAACCACAGAGAGTACTTGGTCTTGTTTGCTTTCCGCAGCTTGTACCCAGCAAACTGTAATGGAATTATAAAATGTTTTTCAAATGTTTTCATGATAAAAGATAACCTAAGATTTTATGTTTTTAAATTGTTTTGACAAAAAGTTTTCAATATTTTAAAAAACATTTTTGTGTTTGCTGGGTAACATTATGTGTTTACATTAGGATTTCTTGTCCCTTCTAAAAATAAGCTTCAGCATCATCAAACTTTTTAAATAGTATCATGTACCGTACTGTATTTGTTTGACACCACAACCTCTGTCATGTCTGTACCATATTTTGTTTGTTGTACATCATAATTGCTGAGTTTTCTTGTTTTGTTTATTATCTCACCAGGAATTGCCAGAAAGAAGAAGCCTGATATGGTCCCCAGAGTCCACTTACCTCCAGTGGCAGAATTAAAGCCAAAGAAATCGGACACACAATTAAAAGCCGATAAAGAAAAGATCAAGAAGGACAAAACGAAAGACTATGCTGCATTAGCTGCAGCGGATCCCAATGCTCTTCTAGTTGAAATGCGTCAAGTAACACCAGCGATCAGAACCCAATTATACAAAGGATTCAGTAAGGAAGGGACTGGTCGCTATGCGTATCTACAAGTCAGAAAGATTAAAAAGCCAGAAGATAAATATGACTTTCCAATCACAAGTTCATGGGAGTGCGGATGGAGGTTAGGCGATGTTGTGAAGGAGTTCGAGCACCTCAGTTTGGTAGATCTCGTATTGTCAAAGACTCGTTCTACAGGACCAATGGGATTTTCTAGAGGTTATTATAAACTTGAACTCATGAACTTGAGACTGATTTTGATTGCTAAATATCTGAAGTGGCTGTACAAGTGATGCATGCTATTATTATCAACAAAACAGATTGTATAAATTGTAATAATTTTTTACACAAAAAAGTTAACAAAAAAAGTATTTTTTTCAAATGAGTTTTCTATTGAGATTGTAGTATTTTTCTTTCCACTTGAAGTTGCACAATTTTATAAAGCAGGACCATGTGATTGACCTACTACCTAGCATACAAAAACTAATACTTGCAGTAGGTTCTAAAAGTATAGAACACTCTTTTTAAATATTAGGTATGCAATGTGCTTGCAGCTTAGTTTAAAATCTTATCTTATAGTACTACATTTTGCTGGAATATTCCACCAAAGACTGGTAAAGGAATAGGATGGTCAATAGTTTAAGAGGAATATTTGAAGTAGAATGAGAGTGTTAGTAAATTTCAGGAGCTGGTTATTGGGGGAAAGTTTTCAATTTAACTGATTTCATATGGGATTAGAATGAGATGAGAAAGGCAATGAATAGTGATTACATGGTTGTATAAGATTTTTGCAATTTTAAATCTTGACATTATTTTTGTAGAATGGTACTTACGCAATAGGGCTGTTAAAAAGATTCTTATTTTGCACATTTTGAAGTGTGATAAGTAAACATGGAGCTGCCTGTTATGATACAGCTGTAATGCTGTATGGATAAGTATTATGAACCATTTTATGTACTAAAAGCCCTTTTTTATTATTTTTTTTCTTGGCATAACAACTCGATCTTGTTTGCCTTTACACCATGCTGGGTATGGTTTGATCATGATGTAATTTACATAAAATTTATGAAGTATTGTATTGTATAAATTGTCATTTTGCTAGATATATAATTATAATATTTACAGTATTTTCTTGGCCAAACTGGAACATGTGCGTTGCGTCCTTGTAGCGTACTAAGCGTGTACGCTTAATGTAAAGGCGTGTATGCTTTCTTCTGTATCACGCTATATTAGCGTGTGTTTATCGCTGGAGCCACTAAGCGTTTATAGTGTTCCAGTTTGGCCAAGAAATTACTGTAAATATTATAGGTGCAATGAGTTTAAATAACTGCAGGACAGCTAATTTTATAGTATTAAAATGCACATTTTTTAAAGGCCACATAAAATAATTTTTTTGGTTCTTGTCCAGGGGCTTTTCATAAATTGATGAGGTTTTTTCAATGTAAAGTTAGCATTGTTGAGTAGTTCTTTTCAAAAGTGCTTTTAAAAGGAAAACGGAGAGGTCTTGTTTTTACTTCAAATGTGAGATTCTGAAGGATAAACCCCTAAGATTACCACAAAAAAGACTTAAAAGTGACCACCTATTCTCTTGTAAACTTATTCATCTATAAAGTTTTCCTTTACGCTTTCCAAAGTGTTGAATTTTGTGAAAAATTAAAAAGAACAATCTGACTATTATCCCAGAAATTGAGGTGGGAGGGGACGAGAACCAATAAAATAATTTTATATGGCATAAATGAAAATATTAGTACTTGTATGGATGTATGTGTCGTACAAGTTGTGTTTGCAAACAGGAGAAGGCAGCATGTGCTTAGTTCCTGATTTTATATTTCAACTCTTTTTTTTTTTTTCAAAATTAAGAAACGGCAATCTATTTAACATGAAACACATTTTCTTAAAGCAGTAGCAACCAGTATTATATTGACGTTAAAGGTTGTGTAATTTATGCTCAACACATTTATTTTGGTATTGGGTGCTTAATATTGTGGATCATGTACATCTAAGTCTGATCCCCTCAAAGTATCAATAGTGAATTGCTGTAAACTTTTGACGAGAGGGTACTCTCTGCGATGTTGGCAAGGCACATCAACTAATAACATGTACAGCAACAGTTACGTTTAACACAGCGTACATGCGATGTACATAGCAAAGTACATTCTCGCCAAAAGGTTTACAGCAATTTATAGTAATAAATAAAATTTATCATGACATTAATGTCTTGCACTTAATATTTGATGTTTTAGATCAGGGTTCAAGCGTAAGTTTGAATTATGCAAACAAGTGATGTTGCTGCAAACAATAATCTGTTCAATAGAATCATGCTGTTTTTAGGTGAAGTAATTAATGTTGTACAAAAACTGTTTGTGCAAAAGTTTATCAATTCTTTTAAATATTTATATATTTTAACTGTTTTTTTATTTGTATCTGAAGTTTAAAATTGATATTGGCTGAAACATTTCTAATTATTCTTCCAATAAGAAATGAACTTCCACATCATACCGTCCATTCAAATGACTAGCATTTGTCATCACTAACAGTATGTTACTTAATTGTATCATTTTCAAGTGTGACAGAAATCAACATAATTCTTAAATAACAAAATTGTATCTATAAGTGAGGCTTCTCTTTTTGTTTTGGGGGTACAAATTTGATCAGTTTTATAAATTCGTTGTGGTATATTATGTGGACATGTGCATCCATATCAAAAGGAAGCACTTGTCAGCTGCTACATGTGTCTCTTTTTACATATTAGCTAGGAATAAGTACCAGACTCATCTCAAGTGGAGATCACTTTCTAATCATCCCCAAGTCACATGGTTTAGGAATGCAGAAAACATTCCTAAACCATGTGACTTGAAATGATTTGAAATCCTCCACTTGAATTGAGTCTGGTACTAGTATTTATTTCTAGTTATTAATTTTATGTGAAAGAGATGTGTAGCAGCCAACAAGTGTTTCCTTTGGATATGGATGAACACATATGTGAAAACATTTTCTGGTTGGCTGAAGTAACTTATTGTAAAGAAACAACCATAATATTATTTGTATTTACCCATATAATTCTTTAAAAGCACTTTACATTCCCCAAATGTTTCTTTCCTGCTGAATAATCATTGAATCTAATATTTACTTTTTTAATTTTTTTTATAGACTCAAAAAATTATGCTTGCCTATTATGATTTTACTGTCAAATTCTGAATGTATAACTGTGCCATGTTTGTAACTTGGTTAAAATAAATGGTAAAATAAATGACACCAAATTTAACAATGTTCTTGTTGCCTTCAAATTCTTTTTCAGAAGCATATACACCATGTGGGTTTTGTGGTCAATAACTGTAACCCAGGCATGGTCACTCACTCTGAGGGGGCAAATGCCCGTCATTGAAAAATTTGTTCCATTTACATGTAGAGGAAGAAACTGGATCAAACATTATTTTTGGATTTTATCCATCCCGAGTTCATCTTCAATCTTCCCCCTTAGTTATGCCCTACTGTGAACCAGGTGTTAAGGGGGGGTTTTATGATGGTCAATATTTATATTTTCAATGCAATTCATAGGGATGAAAACAAACACTGATTTCCTGAAACTGCTTTAACATTTCCTGAAAATGTGTATTTCCCTATAATTTGTTCAGGGAAGATCCAAGCAAAATTTCCTGTAGATTTCCATGAATTCAGTATACAGTAGAGATAGTCCATTTGGATTCCTCAAGAGCAACTCCCGATTTAATACTACACGTATTGGAGCACACACTGATGTCACTCTCCAGGAAGCCAAATGGATTATTATAGAAACTGTAGAATAAATAGTCCAGTCATTTTAACTTCAATAGTTCAATCACACAATTTTCCTGCTATCATGCAAAAATACTATATGAAGAGACCTTTATGGACTGTCAACTCTTGCCAATGCTTTGATTAAAAGTGCCATAAACTTCTTAATAGTCATGCACAACATACGAAAGTATACATTTTTGGAAAAGAAAATATATAAACACATTTGGTATTAAACCATGCCATTTTAGAAATAATCACAGAAACACATTTTGCCATTTTTGGTGAAAATGTTTTTAAAACCTCTAGATAAATATCAAGATTGTTTTTTTCCCTCCGTCATAATTATACACCAAAACCAAATGTGTGTTTATAGATTAAACTCTTTTCCTTCAAAAACATGTAAACCTTTAATTTGGGCATGAATGAGAAATAAAACCGAGAAATGTGAATAATGGAACAAATTTTTAATGCCAGTTTGTCTGAGCTCCATTTCTTTAATTATTATATACTAGCGGGACACCAGCTTCTGCTGAGTCCCCGCTAGGTGAGTAAATGGGGCGTTCACTAAAAGCGGGAGGAATTACTGAACAGGTAGAATCATTGAAAAGGTAAATTTCATTTATCTGAGTCTGACCCTCGTTAAGCCTAAGTTTCCATTTTAGTTTCTTTCTTTCTTTTTAGTTTCTTCTACATGGGCCAATTTTGTTCCAATTTTTTAAAAACATTTTGCTGCTAAGCTTGCAAATTTCCGTTACCATGTTTTTTATTTACTCAATCCCGTTCCCATTATTTTCTAAATCTGTCCTTTCTTACATTTCCCTGTTGACTTCATTTTTTATTTGCTGCTTAGCTTGTGATTTCCCGTTTTCATGTTATTTATTTAGTTCTGTCCTCAGTTTAATAGCCTTTTTATTTAAATCATCTAATTTTATTAGATTTTATTATTCTTTCCTTCTTTAGCCTATTTTATTCCGTTTTCATTTTCTTACTGTGACTAACTATAGGCTAACCCACATACTCGTAGGGCCTACCTGTTTGTCCTCATTTTGTTTTCTTTTTTTAATTACAGTAGGCCTACCTCTTCAGGTTATGTTTTCTTTTTTACACACAGCTTTGTGTCGTGTTTATTACTCTTTCTCCGCGGCATGCGGTTGATCAGCGTTACCAGCGCGCTATCGCTGCGCTTCTGTAATGACTTGGCATTAGATACGCCCGTACGACGCGCGCGGGCTAGCTTGACAACTGACTCCCTTTTTGGTTTACCCAGCATAGCAACGTACCACATTTTCACTGATTTTGAGGCCAATTCTTGACCGTTTTCAACCAAATAAAGTTTAAACACGTTCCCGTATATTCATCGATCTCCCGTATGAATTTGGCGACATTTGGATCGAAACTGACGGAGCCTTTCCATGATACATAGATAGATAGATAGATACATACAACCATGGAAGAAAGAGATAAGAAGGAACCACAACGAACGCATTCACTTTGTCCACTCCCTTTACCGACATTTAGTTGACATTGTTATTCATGAGGATTTACTTTGATCAATACCCGCGTTAAATAGGTGATTGGTATTGTATTCCATGTACTTGCATCTCTTCTGGAGCGTGTGTGAAGGATGATCTGAACTAATGACCTTCCGTGCAAGCACCCTATAGGATTTTCTTTGGTGACGTGATCATCGGTCATTGATGGCCTACGTCGTTTTCTTCCATTTTGCCCAATTTTTCCGAACTTTGATGACTTTTTTCTCAGAGTTGGCAGTCTTTGGCACTGAAACGAGTTAGCTAGTTACGATTATACACATATAAACTATTAAATTAAACAGGTTTTATGTACCGGACTCAACCGGAACATTGTGCATTATTTAAGAACATTTTACATCTATTTTTCATCGAAAAAGTCACCAAAATCTTACCTTATTTGCTAAAGATGAAACTCAGCAAAAAAACGGCCGATTTTGATTACCTTTTCGATGTTTTATAGGACATTTTCTACACAACACGATCAAGAAAACAGTTTGACTGTAGATCCCAAAACAAAGCTACTATACATGTTCAGAGCATCAGTGAAATTCCATAATCTTACTTCTGGGTAGCGTTTGTTTGTTCGTGGATGGGTTTGTTATAATTTTTTTCCAGTAATGATTTTGCCAAGCATCGATCGCGGTAAATGGATCATACATGAAAGTAAGTACCATTGATAGCTTTTCTTTTCATGCGTCAATAGATAAGCGGATTAAAACTTGGCCGATCGAAGTCGTTGTGGTTCCTTCTTTCTTCCATGATACAACATTTCCCTATTTATAGTAAGATTTTCTCAGGCATGTATCCTCTGGATCCTCGCATTTAATATTTAATGTCTCATATTGACTGATGTCATGCTATGACACAGCAGATAGGCCGCCCTCTCTAATTATAAATGTGAATAATAAAAAAAAAAAAAGAACTTCATGTGTGATGACAACCCTATAATAAACACAACAGAATAAACAGGACAAGTGGCATTTATTCAAGGGTATTCTAGTTTACTTAATGAAGAAGACTAAAGCAAAAAAAAAAACCATGTGTGCAAAAAGTATGTGAAAGCCATCCTAGCACATAGCCCTATGTGCTGGAGGCTTTTATTTTCGTAACTCAAAAAAAAAGGAAAAAAGGGGGCTAAAAACAATTTTTTTTTAATCCCACATTACTTGGCCTCTTGTTTGTTTCACTAAAAAAAATTGCATAAGCGCAGCTTGTTTTGCAAAATGTTTGAGAGACAAAACCTTTTTGTTTGGCATAAGATCATAAAATGTATGAAGAAAACAGTTTTGAGTCAAATTCAGATCATTCTTTGTGATTACAACCCGTAATCCTGGGAGAGATAACAAATAAACAAATAATCACATCAGAAAACCCATGGTTCAAATCTAAATATCACTATTTAATTATTTATTGATTATCAACATGATGATACACAATGTTCTTTGATAAACGAGTAAGCAGGATATGGATTAATCAATTAGATTTGTACATTTGAATGGTATCCATTACCTACTACTAGTACTAGTACTACATTCCTGTTGATGACATAATAATAGATCAATGTTTCACTACAATGATACACCTATTATCCTTTAAAGCTTTAATATACAATTTTGGTTGAATTATAATTTGGTTATTCTTTGCCAAATATTATAAAATATTATTAATAACAAATGTCAGGAAAGCTTTGTGGTCATTCTAAGCCAAACTAATGAGCAGGGGAAAACTCACTTACTATCTTAGCTGCTTAACTGCAGTGTTCTATGGTGGATTTAAAGTCATAATATGGCTTTATTTCAAACTTGCTCTGTTGTCCTGTTGTGAATTTGATATGAATCCAATTAGGTATAAGTTTGGACATGTGTAAACATTACAAATATGTCAAAAAAATGAAAAAAAAATGACCAAACTCATATATTATGGCTTTAAAGCATAAAAGTACAAACTGGACGGATTGGAAATAACTATGAAAATATACCTCATATAAATATAATACATTTTGTCAAGGTGTAAGCATATAAAATCACACACAATATTTTTCTAAAATGGACGGTTCTATAGTCTTACTTTTTACATAATTGATATGAAAGTTGCAAATATATGAAAATATCTTATTAAAATTTCAAACTTTTTGAATGACCCTAATATAATAGAATTGTAATTTTGTTCTTGTCATAATTTCAAGTTCAGGTATAATTAAAAATTCTTTAAAATTGGTTGAACGGAATCATGATTGATTGTTGTTTGGTTACCGACAATGGTTCACCACTTTGCTTGCTGAAAAAATAGTGGTCCATTTCACAATAACTTTTAACCCTTCTTAACTCAAGTAACCATTCGTAAAGCTATGAATACCCAATATACTAGACGTAACTTTACAAAGGATCCTTGTAGTAAATCCCTATTACATATGAAGGGTACTGTTTGTAAGTAAGTTTAGTAAAATGGAACTTCGTAAGTTACAAAAGATCTTGAGACTTACAAAGCTTCGTAAAGTTTAGTGAAATTGACCCCTGGTAATGTTTCAGTGGTAACTAATATGTCTAACTACATGTACACACTTGCACATAATTTCACAACTATTACACCACATACATTCTGAACACACAACAAACATGTTTGTAAACTGAGGACATATAAAATCAAAATATATTACATTCATGACATTCTCCACTTTAAATTAAATATGTTTATTATTAGTTCTATTATATAACTGCAGTGATTACATTTTAAACTTAGCTTTATGGAATGTTCTTGAGTAACTGAAAGTCTGAAACTCTGATAAGTATATATGGGTATATAGGCCCATTCAGTGATCCCATTGAAAGTGTAAAAAATCAAAATTGTGTTATAAATTGCTTAAAATAAAGGATATTCAGTCATTGAAATTGTCATTGGGTATTTCTGAAAAATAAAAGACACAAGGAAAACAGCAGTATTGACAAGTTGAAGCCACATTCAAATACATGTAGCTAATTTCTCTACTTAAGTACATATATTACAGTTTCATGTACAATGTCCTTATTTTGTCTTTAATTCATGACTTTTGGCTTAACCACTAGCAGGCTATGTTAACACATAGATGCTACTAACAAAGTTGCAAAAAAATGAATATTCATCATTTTTACAATTTTCCGAATGACCAAATCACTGAATAGGCCGTTATTATATAGCACTTTCTGAAAGTTCAAGCCAGCATATTGGATCCTAAGTCTATGTACAGATACTATCAATAATTACAGGAAAAGTCACTATCCTTCTGGTGTCATCAAAATGCTGATCATCATAACTGGTCTTTTTATGATTGCTTACCAGTGCTACACATACAAGCAACATCAGATTATGTACATACTACATACATCACCCTTAGCATCCCGGGCTTAGCATACAGCAAATGTTATCTTGTATCTATGAAGGATTTTAGCAGTGCCTGTAAGTATAGTAAGTCAGTACTCTGTCACACAGGCTTGCAATTCTATCACCCAACCCTAATGGGTTACAGTCTGGGTTGCAAGTCTTCTTGAAATCTGTTGCTCATGACATAACATGAGGTTCAGGGGAACCATTGGAATAATGAGGAATTTTGGAAAGCTATGAAACCCTCTTCTTAAAACCCAACTGTGGTATGGTAACATTTGATATTTGAATCAAACAGCATCATCCCCCGCCTCATCACCAGCATGCTTCTTATCTTCTATCATCTTAGCCAGAGCATCCATATCTGATGCAGCAGCCACACTTGTAGCTTGACGTTGCTGTTCTTTCTTCTTCTGCCTCTTCTCTTTCATGAGTCGTTTTCTCTCTGATTCGCTGATCTTGCTGACTTTGATGTTGACTTCTTGAGGTAATGGAGTTGGTTCTCTACCTTCCTCTGGTTCATCAGCCTCGGGAACGAACGCCTAGAAATTATTAAGATGCAAAGTTGGAGAGTCTAAATATTGATAGTGATACATTAAATGGTTACGGTGCAAAACAGCATTCTTATTATTATTTCATAAAGTTGAGGTTTGTAATGAGTTGAGGTAACGTCCATGTTCACTTCAAACTTAGTTATTTGGTTAAAAAATTAAAACGAGGAAGATGGGAATGATTCCAATTTGTTGTCCATCCTAATAGCACACGGTGTCTCCCTGTCAAAGTTGTGACAAAATTACCTACACATTGACCTTTTTTAAATTTAGAAAATCATAGTGTCAATATCCCTCACTCCTGTTGCGTTACTTAATATCCTGAATTCACTGAATGTCTTTTCCTTTGAAAATTATCTCGATGAGCGTGAATTATCTGAAAGTTTAAAACAATTCATTGACAAAGAAAAACCTTGCCAATACAGTAACTTATTCTACTTGCACCAGTAATGAATATGAACCGTGTCTGATTCATTGAATTTTGATATTCAAATAGCTCATAAATAAACATGATATTGAAACTACACACACAGCACTATTAATTTGCATCAGTAGACTGTATAGCTTTCTAACATGGAGCAAATTTCCCTACTCATTTTCTTTGCGGTATCATCAGCCAACGGGACACATACAAAGACAAGGAATACCTACTACAACTTTCTGAAAGGCACATACAAAACCTGCAACAGCACATGCAAGAACTATGGATGAAATTAATCTAGTTTTACCTAAAACTTTGGGAGAGAACCTTAAGGGGGTAGGTGGATTGGTAGGCAGATAAGTTTTGGAAAAAACAACCCAAAACAGACAGCTCCAGCAATGTAAAGAAGAGCTTCAGTGACATTATGCACATCAAGTATTTTAGAACACATCAGCCACAGAATCATCTGCATAGGTGTTGATTTACAAACAGCAATGGTCAAATGAAGTCACTATCAGAATCCTTCAGCTGCTAATACATGTACTGTCACTAGCCAGTGTGGATGACAGTACATGTACACCAAATGTATATAGTGCTCATGATACATCACCAAATTTTGATATTTTAGTCTATATAGCTACCTCAAGTCCAGTCAGGGCACTAGCTTTGAAGTTCAGTGTGTGCTGCAATGGCTTAGCGTTGTTTCTTGTGTGTACATATGCGTCACTTTGTATGTACATGCACCAAGTAACGCTAAGTTAACACAGAACACACACTGAACTTCAAAGCTAGCTCCGGTGACTGGAGGTAGACATATATATAGATTATATATAGACTATAGATTACATGCAAAAGGCCCGCAACAAGTTGCAAGTGGGATTTAATAAGACTTGTACCAGTAATTTTGTGAAACTGATCCTTCATCTATAATTTAATATTTCAATCATATAAATCGAGACGTGGCAATTGTATTTTTAGTAATTCATATAAGGATAATCTCTGGAAGCTGGAAGGATTCAGACATGGACTCATAGGTAGGTGAAGAGGGAGAACGGTGAGGAAGGATTTTTTGGTGGCAACTGCCTTTGGTGCCAAGTTCTGACCCACAGGTTGAAAGCCTCCGACTGCCAGCTGCTACAGGATTCAGGTTTGGGTATCATTCAAGTAACTACAGACATCAGGTACTTTTACCTGCCAAATCTGGCCTGCATATTAGTCCTCCTCCAAAAGATCTTGCAACTTTTGATTAAAAAAAGGAGCATATATAATGTATATACATCAACCAAATCTAACAGCTGTCTCAAGTGGTTTTCAAGGAGAACATCACTGTCATACAATACAAATTAAAGTACAGTCCAACCTCTTTTATCCGGCCATGATGGGACCAAGCATTGTCCGGATAAGTGAAAAATCCGGATAAGTGAATTACATATAATTCTGCATTGACTGTCCTAAGTATTGAAATTAGGACAACAAAAGATTGTTTCAACATGGGGTAATAACACTAATAGATGGCATTTGGGTGCTTTATCCAACATAATATAAGTCATTCTAGACATTCAGAGCATGGAATTAAGGTGTCAAATTATCAAAAACATGTTTTCCAGCCCGGTGGGTTCAGTCTTCACTGATGATGGGTATGCATGATGGTTCCAATTAGGGGTACTTTTCAAGAAATATCCGCCGAATTTTCGAGGACAAAATTGTTTGCGATTGTCCAAATTAGGGGTGTTTTGGAGCAAAATTGTCCTTGAAATGAAAAATAGAGTGTATTGCTAAGACTTTCGTCCGTGTTTTACCGCTACAGTTTTCGTTTTTTGTATTTTTTCTGTCCGTTTTTTAGTAGTTCCACACAAAATTGATAGGGTATTTTTTCCTAAAAAATTGTCCTCATTTCCCCATGAAATAGGGGGAAAATTCAAAAGCGTCCTTGAAATGGTAAAAATAGGGGTATTTTTTAGGAAAAAATGTCCTTGATTCCCTGTGATAAGGGGTGAAATGAAAATGCTTCCTCAAAATGATAAAAAAATAGGGTGCGTTTTTGAGTGCAAATTGTCCTTGATTTCGCGTGCAAAATAGGGGTAAAATTGTGCAAATGTCCTTGATTCTCCGCGAAATAGGGGGTCATTTTCAAATCCTGGAACGGTCATACGTCCTACCTTTAAATACAAACTGAACCCACCGGGGTTTTCCAGTGAAGATTTCAAAGCCGGATAACAGAGAGATCCGGATAAAAGAGGTCCAGATAACAGAGGTTGGACTGTACTACAAATCATTTGTGGAACACTACGCCTCTGTGACAGTTAAGATTAGATGAAGAATTTTCTCTCTTTGACCCCAAAGACTACAGTCAAATTGTTCACATGATATGTTGGGTGTGGCCTTCTATTCCTTGTTCTTTATCTTCATTTTGGTTTCTTTTTTCATTCCATTGGCCAGCATGCTTATATATAGGCTTTTTTTTAGCCTGGCTTGGGCATCAGCACCCAAGTGTGTCTCTATTATGGAGCAACTGTTTGAACAAACAAAACTGAAGTTCCGAACATTGCCCAACAAAGATTACAACCTTTCCCCTTTTGTTTATAGATGTTGCTTCTGATATCATTTTTTAATTAAAATAGTATAATAGGTGTATCAAACACAAAAGACAAAGATAGCATATAGGCCTAATATGTATTTGTGTTAATAAACACAGGTGTAAGGTAGGACTTGCAGATGAGCAATGATCAAATAATTTCCACTTATTTGGGTCCAATAAGAGTGATTATCTGATTCCAACATGAAAAATTTGAGCGAATACAGTCAAACATTGAGTTATTCCAGTTGAAATCCATACACCCTCTATGGAAGACATGTCATTAATCTCCCATGCAGGGGATTTCAATGGAGTCACCCATTCAGACAACCTAATTTGAAATGCACACTCGTGTGGAAGATAAAGGTCATATCCTCCATGAGGGGTGTATGGATTTCAACTGGAATAGCCCTTTGATTTGATTTCAAGTTTCAATAGCAGAAAGCAATCCCATCCTCCACTTACCGTTTTAGCTCCTGATTTATACTCCTGTTGCTCCTTGGCAAATTTCTCTTGTAATTGTGCTGCCTGTTGAGCCATAGTTTTATTTAAGTTAGAGTCAGCTGTAGATGTATCAAAATAATATACAGAAAGGTCATGATGTGGATCTTGTAATATATTCATATACTCTAAGAGCCAAATAGCCAATGTTAGAAAATATATGTAGTGTATTAAAAGTGTCTAACTGCACTGCACACCATATACTATGCATAGTGCTTTTGAACATGTGTGTATTACGTAAGATTGATTCATGTTCATTGGAGGTGGATGGATTAATATTGCTGGTATTTTCTGACATTTTTAATGAATATTTTGTTATAAAATAGCAAATATTGTCCAATTTCTTTGAGGTGTAGAGCAAACTGTAACAGATACATGTATATAACAACATTATTTAGAGGTTAATAATTGCGCATCGGTTATTTGGAGGGCATTGTGTAAAATCTAAACATTTTGCCTTTGGAACCGAGGAATATCCCGCGGGGCGTAGCCCAGAGGGATATTCGGAGGTCCAAAGCAAAATGTTTAGATTTTTCACAATGCCCGACATATTACCGATGCAAAGCTCATTCATAACCGTCACTTCGATCTCTTCACTTTACAAAATAACACAAAATGTTGCTCAAAAGTTTGTAAAAATAGATGATTTTTACCATCTTCCCTTTCCAAAAATCGATCAGGTTAAAACAGGACGACCAATAACAAAAGGGCATATCACAATCTGTGCAAATATGGTACACTGTAGCGCGCAATCCAAATATGGCAGCCCAAGCGCGCGCAGTTTGTGCGACGCACAATACGGCGCTCGCGGAGGTTACTAATATGTACTTTCGAACAATTACGCATTTTACAGTCAATTGTGAGATATTAATGACCTTGATTTGCGTTCGCGTTTTCACAAATAACTAATTGTGATTGAATCGCACGCATATCATTTATTAATGAGGTTATGAATCTATTTTATTGACACAACCTTATGTAAAACTTACATCTTCCCGATTCGGCTAAGGTCTTGAAATCAGCCTGGTTCTTTTCAGCTTTCATCATCATGGTCTGTGTTCTCTCATATCGAACTCGTTCTATCCTCTCTTTAATACTAGAGATCTGACGTTCACGCTCCTCCTATAGAGTACAACAATATAGTTTCCATTGCATATTACTGTTACATAAAAGTACCTCATGATGCTGTCATTAAATGAGATAAATATTCTGTTTTTATGTCTTTATCACACATACAGAAGTGTAAAACATTAATTTTCTACAGAATAATACAAATATTCATATCATTTAACAACTTATCAAATTTTTGTTTAGCTGTTCCAGAAAACTTTCATGAAACACCATCCCATCTTTGCTAAGAATGACAATATTCTCTGGTTTGAAGAACTTTTTAAATGTGTTCAGCAGGTGACCATCATCAATAAGATACATAACAAAGTAAGGCACTATAATAATAAAATGCTGTTTTTTCAGCATAGGATGTGTGACATCAAATGTGTGCTATCTGACTTCATTTAAATTAATGTGCTGCTGGATGCTTAGTAGTATGCAATTTTGTTATAAAACTACTTTTGTGTTTTATTTGATCAAATATAACAAGTAAACTTCCAACTTAAGTTCCATTGAATGAATACTTAGATGGGTTACTGCATGACTTATCTTCATCCCAGGACTCTTCAATGATAGTAAAATGTTTATTTCAAATTCCATTACCTTCTTAGATCTCTCAACAATTGTCTTTTGTCTCTCTCCTAAGCCAAGAATCATAGCGGCTGCATCTTGGTTGCGGGTCTTACGCTCCATGAGTCGCAGTTTGAGCTGTAATAGCAAATAGATTCATTATTCATTACTCCATCTGGCTAACAATAATATGGCAAATACGCTATTTGTCCAAAATCGTAAGGTACTGAACACTGGTTAGTTAATAAATTATGAGACTATTTTTATATTCCATTTTTCATGCAGACCTGTAGCCTTTGTTAAGACAGATACACCGGATTTCATAAGGAACAATGTAAGCTTTTCACCAATTCTGCAAATCTACCTGCCCAAGAAAGGAGACATCCTTTCACTAAACCCAAGTAATAAATGTATGATCTTGTTGGTGTTATGTCTTAATATCTCTTCCTAAACAGGTATTTGAAATTGGTTTGATCAAGTAGGATGAACTTTGTTTAAACATGATTTTCCCAAATTTTGAAATAAGGAAAAAGGTTGTCATAAAATCTGATCCGGTGCAAAGTTCTCATGTTTCATATTGTAATGGGTAAATTTATTTTATTTACATACCATTTTTTGTCTTTCTTCCTTCTCAGCCTCTATTCTCATCTGTGCTCTACTATGATCCTGCATCAATTTATTAAATAACTCTTTCTTTTTGTCCTCTGACACATCAACATCAATTACAGTCTTCTCTCGCTGTAAACCAAATCCATCCTGCAATAAAAAGCATTATTAATGGTTAAGAACCCAAAGCAATTCCCATTTTGAGCAGACACCTACACATGAGCGGAGTAAAATTGTACAAAAAACGCTTCAGTAATCAGTATTGAGACATTGATGTGTCTCATGCATAGCCCCACAGGGGGAGTACATTAGAGGCATCAATATCTCAGTACAAGTGCATTATTTTGTACAATTTTTTGAGCAACAAGTGATACACATTTATTAACATATTTCATACACAAGAAAAAAATCTTCTGGTTGGTTCTCACTATCTAACAGTGTATGAAAGCACACATAGGGCTTGCCTCAATTCACTTTATTCATAACATACCATTCCACTTCTTCTAGATGTAGCTGATGACGGGACAGATAATATTTCCTCCGTATCTATCCCAGCAGCTTCATTTTCTCTGAACTTGACAGCTCTCTGCTTTCTTTCCTCTCCTTCTTGTTTCTTCCGTTCCTCCTCTTCTTGCCTTTTAGCTTCTGCAATCTTAGCTTCTTCTGCTTGCTTTCTGGCTTCTCTCCGGGCAGCAAGGCGATCTTTCATCTAAATTACAACAATCATATTTGAAATTTGAGCTATTATTTTCCTCAATTAAAGCCTGTATTTTTATCATTAATGTCCGCCATAGCAATTTTCTTCAAATCGCTCCCCCCAGAAAAATCCTGGCTACACAATTGATAGTAATATAAAATATATGTCTGTCATGTATCTGCTGCTCTTTTTTCAACCTGCTTTAGATACAAAGCAGATTCTTATAAATTATAAATACCGAAAAATATAAATGACCAAAATTAAATATCAGGATTAAACATTATCACATACTTTCCATTATGAAATAAAGGTATTGTTTTAGCCACTGTCGTGCATCTATCGTTTCATATCACACAGGCGACATCATTATTGCAAGTAGAACAACAAGACAAAACCAAGTTGTTTTATGTCAAAAATTATGTTGCCTGTGTTATATGAGACAACAAATGAACGACAGTGGCTAAAAACAATAACTTTATTCTCTAAATCCTACATTGAATTACCTAGGGCTTAGAATGTTGTAATGCTGAACCGTGATATATCATGTCATATCACAAGACTAAGAACCAATAAGATTGCAGGAACTTTCTCAAGTTTTTAAGATTGGTACTTCTCTGCATTTATGTCTACTTTGTATTACACTTTTTACTTGTACCAATGTGTGTTGTGATGAAACAAAATAAATCTGAGGATGTACTTCTTTGCATTATTATTCTTACCAAACTGCTTTGTTTTTCTTTCTGTGCCTGTGTGCTTTCCTCCAGCATTTCTTGGTTTTTCTCTGCATTTTGTAACAGTGCTACTGCAGCCATGGCCTCGTAATCCTTATCTTGCCGCTTCTGTCGACGGGCTTCAAGTTTCTGCATGGCTTGACGTTTCTGTCTATTTAACTGTTCTTCCATAGCCTATTGAATAAGAGTAAGTCATTGAAAAGGTGTGTAGGGGAAATAGAACCAAACAAATATGGCGATAATCAAAGTTTACTAAGGTGGTCTAGCATACTATTATCTTTTGGGTGTCTTGTTACGGGTGAGCTACCATTGATGCAGACTATTGAGCTATAAATCTGTGGCTAAACCTCATGAACTACATATGTACCCTGGTGGCATCTCTACATGTTATAGTTCTAACCCCACAAATTCATCTGTAAGCTGTTTAACTTTATGTTACAGGTGATGATATTGGACAAATGTACCTTCTGCGTCAGCATACTTTTCGTAGAATAACACAATCGCACAACCTACTTGACCAAACTTTGACCTTGCCTAGCGAAGACAATTTTCCAAAACTTGATTGGTCAATTCTCAAAAGCTGTGTTTGCGCCTTAAGCTTGTGGTCTTTGCGTAGTATGCTCAATGCAAATATCTGTGAGTATCCAAGTTGGCTCTCATGATAGAGAATTAGATCTTTTCCTATAGTACCCAGCTAAGGCCTATAATTTACACTAACCTGTCTCTTTCTCGCATGCTCTGCTTCAAGTTGTTTTAGCATTGCTTCAGCATCAAATGATTCTCCTTCCTTCTTCTCTTTTTCTGTGGATAAACAGGTGAGTAACAGAGCATGACCTTTTGTACACAACATTTCATTTTTTAAATCACCTATACCTCATGTCACTTTGAATTTGGTATCACATCGAAATGTGTTGCTGTATGTGAGAGAGTGCATTCTGAATGTGCTGCCTTTACACACAAGCAAATTATGCTGTGCTTCCAAGAATGATGCGCTTGCTTCAAAGCTACTCAACCTAAAACATGCAGTGGCATCACTACCAAACTCAAAGAGACACCAAGGTGTGTTTAGAGGTGTGTGAATGATGAGTTGGTGGAAGTGGGAGGGGGGGGGGTGCATAGTTGTGTGATGTGTTGGGGGTAGTGTGTGAAGTGAGGAAAGTTGATCTCTTTGCATTTGTTTGTTGTAGTACTAATTTTGGTAACTGTATGTCCTTTATTTTTTTGGGTGTGTGAGTGGGTGTGAATGTGTGTAGGGGTGTGCCTGTGAGTGATGGCTTGTATGAGCGAGTAAAGAAGGTTGTTTGCATTTGAAGTGTCTTTGTTTAAAACTATTGTCAAATTATATTTATATGTCATTTATTGTTTAGCTTATGTATTTTTATCTGTGCAATGTATGTATTTTCAGCCTTTGGCTGTGAAATACATTTTTCTAATAAACCTTGAATGAAATGATGAAATAAGAATTAGTGGTACCACAGACAGAATACAACTCAATTAAGATTTGTGAACATTTAAAGGCTTTTTCAAAGACTGCAGCATTTAGCACAAATATTTTGATTGATTCTGATCCTGTGTCAAAAAGGTGGTTTTGTTACATTTTGATGTACAGCTTAGATTTCAAAACACTGTCTCTTGAGTATTCCTTCACTTAGAAGATTCAATTAGGTCTTAAATTGAGACTAATTACTCATGTTTTTAACCTGTTTTAAAATAATTTTTAATTATTTTCTTATGACGTTTGGCATGAAATGTGCCAAGGGTGGTTGAGGATTAGGAGGAGGATGATTAGGAGGAGGGATTCGTATCGTAAATTTGATCTAAAACCCCCATTAAAGATTTGAATTTAGTAAAAAAAAATGTCTAAATGAATTTCCAGACATCTAAACCAAGTAAATAAATACAGAAGGTCATTTAAAAGACTACTACTTGCTCAGAATGATTGTAAATGTAGAAAAAAGAGGTGGGGTTAAATCCCACCTACTTTGTGATTGTTTTTGCCCGCACTCTCTCATTGTTTAACCGATTTCCATAAAAAAGGGGTCAAAATGCTCAGGAGGATGAACCACTTCAAATGAGACGTGTAGGTAAGATGTTTGAAACATTTCATTTTTTTACTATGTAACACAAAGGTACCCCAGCTTGTGACACAGGACCTTCTATGATACATCCAGGTATATATATGGGTAACAGAATATGCTTGCAAGGTGAAAAATATGTCAAACAAGAAGGGAAAGAAAGAAATGGGAAGGAAAGTAGGAAAGCAAAAAGAGGAAATAGTAGCTCATAAAGTGCATACCCTCTTCTTTATTTTCAAATAACAGCAACATAGTGATTTCATTTGATGCACTCTTTTTTGTATTCTGGGCAAATATATTATGTGAAATAAGAAAATATTATCCTGGACTTGTCTTTTTGAGAATCCTGCCAATCATATTTATGCAATGAAATGTAGAGCAAAGTGTGCCAAAAATACAGACAACACAGCTACAGAACACAGGACAGGACAATAAATAAAACATATCAAGTTGGCTGTGATGCAAACAAACATGGTGCTAGGGATTTATGCAGCAAAAAATACAATATGTACAAAGAAGAAAACTTCAGCCCAGTGTAAAAAATATTGAATTATGCATGTGTACATAATAAGACAAAAACAATCAGTATATTAAATATGTGCAATTAATGTTACTGCAAAGATGAAAAAAAAACAAAAAACATACATTATCATTATGGCCACCACATGAATGTAAACAGTTTATTGTGTGTGGATACATTGCAAGATATACTGATTCACATATTGTAAATAGTTTGACAGAAGATTTTAGAAATGTCAATAACATGTTTGGGACAGGTTCCATAATATTATCAAGAATTGCAAGAAAGTCATAAGTACATCACTGAGATTTTTGCCTAAATTTATGTGGCATTCCATAGTGTACCATAATGGAGTACCACCACGTGACATGCATAATACAACAAAATGGTTTGGAAAGATATGTCTATATCAGATACTTGGTGATTGTAAAGTTAATTGAGTCATTTTTAAATACTAGTAGCTAAAATTTTAGTAAGTATAATAGTAATTGATTGTTCAAAAAGCTCTCTCCTTTGCTATTTACTCAGGTAAATCATCAACCCAATATTACAGTTACTATTCTCTTATGACCTTCCAATTATTCAATGAAAATAAGAGTGTGAAATGTTATTTGTTATGAAATAAATAGTGCAGGAAACATGATAAACTACTCACTCAATATGGATTTTTCTGGAAGAAATAGAAAGACAATTTAAAGTTATTTGATATTACATACTAATTGAATTAGTGTTACTAATATTACTATATTACTATAAGTTACTATATTTGAATCAGGATTGCTTAGGGATCAGACATCCACAACAAGCAGAAACTATGTGTAGTTCATTAGGTATAAATAATTCACTAAATTAGTTTGGTAGATAGGTGGTTAGTTTGGTAGGTAGGTAGGTATAGATCGGTAGGCAGGTATAGTTCAGTAGATAGGTAGGAAGGTCGTTTGTTTGGTTGATTGGTTGGTTGTTTATTTATTTATTTATTTCAAGTAAAAAACATCACAAAATTGGCAGCTCAAAAGCAAAATTGATAAGTAATTTACAATTTAAAAACACTTTTAACTCAATCAATCGATACCCCATCATTGCACAAGATATTTCCTTAAAAGCCAAAAAATTGCATAAAGAAAGCCAAGAAAATACAAGAATACAACACACTTTCAAACTTGGCCAAATTAAGTGGTTCCATTAAGGAGCCTAGAAAAATACAGAATTGGGCAATTCCAAAATATATTTCTTTTGCAATTCCTAAATATATTTCTTTTGTATATGTTCATGAACCTTCCCTTGCTGACCTAAGGTTCATGCCACGGATCCTCTTTGATTGGGGAGCCAATGCTTGAATATGTTTAAGTTGTAGGCACTGGTGACAAATTTGGTGCTAATAGCAACCCTAGCGGTAAGGACTTAAGACCTATGCTCATCAATGCCAATGGCTTATTATAATGATCATAACCCTTGTGCAGTATGATGCAGCACAGTCCCTTCTGAATTAATTCAATCTTGTTAATAAATTGAGAGCTTGTGATACAGAGCATCATACTGGAACACAAAAGATTTGAGGACAGGTCTTATATAACCCTGGTTAAATATTTAATTGTGAGACCAGCTCATTTGAGTTTCCTGAACATGAACAATTCAACATTGGCCTTGATAATTATATCGTCATTTGAGATTAGTTTTAGAAGGCAACTCGAGCAACTTTGCACTGCGTTTTCGAAAGTAACCCCAAGCAACTTTGCACTGCAGAGCCAGCAACTTTGAAATTGTTTTTCCACACAGACTGTATACCAAAGTGTACTTGCAATACATGACACTTAGCAGGGTTCAGACTTAAAGAGAGTTGTTGTCATCAGCCCAGGCACTGACATTTCAGATTACACCAATTGAGTAATAGTGCAGGAAACAAAATATATGATAAACTACTCACTCAATATGGATTTTTCTGGTAAAGTAATAGATAAACAATTGATAGTTATTTGACATTGCATGCATATTGAATCAGATATTTTAAATCAGAATTGCTTTAGTTCCAAAAGTAAAACTATTCATCAAAAGCAAAAATTATACCAAGAAGTTGTCAGGTACTAAAGTGGGTTATCCATTTTCCATATTCAATCAAATTAGTGCTCCTCTCCTAATAAGCGCCCCTTTGAACTTTACTAATTCGCATCAGTTTTAAGTGCTCCCTTTCAAAGCATTTATAGCATGAAAAACATTTTGTTCTATGGGCATTGCTTCTCTGTTCTTGAACTATAACATTGTTTTTCAAGAAAATTTCCAGTTTCACTTGCGGTAAACTGTAGAGTGATTAGCTACCATCAACAAGAACAAAAAAATGTTCATTATTTACTCACCTCTTCGAAGAATTTCTTCTTTTTCTTTCTCCATCTCAGCTTCCATTTCCTCCATCTCTAATTCTTGCTCCCTCAATTTAACCTGGTCTTCCTCAGACAATTGTCGTTCGCCTTCCACCATTGCCATGGCACTGGCATTGAAGATTGTAAACACCAAGTTTTCCAGCCAGTATTCACGACGGTGACGTCGCTGAGTCTTCTTAAGCTGCGTGAGGACTTCTTCTGCCTAAATTCAAATAAGTGTTTACAATAGTTCAAATAATGCATTACTCTGAGGGATCCAAAACATTTTTGGAATGATACCCTATTTTTTGAAAGTTACACTACTCGTGACCCTGTATAGAAATTGTGTCACATGTCCCAACTCAGTTCTGTGTAGACTTGTGACCACATGTTTTGAACTCCCAACCTCAAATTGAGTTGTGTCCCACTAGTTGAGAACCACTGCATTGTTCAGGATCTTTCATTACAGTATGATGAAAAGATGTGAGATATTTCAGGTAGTTACACTTTATACATTGGGTACTGTCCTCATCCTAGAGTAAAATGGAGATATATATCTGAAGCCCTTTGTTAGTTTTTGTATGCATCAAAATCCTGAGAAAATTTTATTAATTTGTCCAAATATTGCAAGTAATACTACATGTAATAAATCAATGTATGAGTTACCCATAATGATTAAATAACATAATAATTATGTTCATAAGTATTTCTTCTATAATTCAAGACCATATTAAACAGACTAGTTTGCATATAACGTCCAGACCAAAAATACTGTACTGCGCAGGTTAGTAACCAATCACATTGTGTCTTTGACCTGACGTCAGACGCAAGCTAGTCTATTTCATTCTGGCTTTGATTATAGCATCCCTTATGGAACACTGACCTGTTCAGTTGACAGCATATTTGTGAGGGCGCTGTTCTCTTTGCTTTGTTTGCCTTGCAACTCAGCCAGCAGCATAACACACACTTCATCTTCTATTTGCTCTTCTGTGAGCCTCTTGCCTTGTGCAACCAAATTGCGACGAATATCTAAAATGAACCAAAAATTGCCAAATATATGATTATAATATTTCAACTCAAAGGTATATGCACACATTACAAACCCATGATTTTCATCTGCTAGCTCAGAAAGACAGGACAGAATGAAACAGCAGTTGGAACTTTTTTAAAAACAGTAGTTCCTTCTCGACAAGCACACCAACAGCTGGAAGGATGTCAAAGTTCTGGGTTAGTATTCTAACTGGTTTATCTCAGGTGTCACCCCAAATTAACTTACTCAATAAAGATAACCACAAACTTAAACCAGTATACTGATCCACTTTGTCACATGACACTGTCATTATGACATCACATGATCATCAAGATCAGTAACATCAGTTTAATATGATAGTCTCTCAGAGAGAGAGAATTGTTGAGTTTTAGCTGTATGTAAATGTTTCAAAATTCATTCCAGTAAAAATATGGTAATAAAACTACACACCAATTTGATATATTCAACTTAAAGATAAAGTGTAAAAACTAAAATCTTCTATTCCAACTAACCAGCAGGGAACCAAAGGATGAATCCACATGGATACAAGTATGTCACACTAACAAAAGGTAAATTTTAAAACAGCAAAAATGTGACACAACAAAAGATAAAGGTAATATAATATCATAACAACTATTTTTTAAAGATTCTCTCCACCTACCTTCCATTCTTAGCAGCACAGCTTTCTTCAGAATAGAGAGTTGCTTTTCTTCTCTATCAGATATTCGAGTCAAATGATGCTCTAGCTGCTCTGGTGCAAGAAACTCTGCATCAATGGCGGCAAATTCTTGGTCTGCTTCTCTCTTCCACGCTTCACGTTCTTCTTTCAAATGGGATATATCATCTCCAAGACTCTGTGGATATTTATTGGGGGAAAATTATAAATATTTACTTCATTCCTCTCTCTAAGACTGGAGAAAATGTACTAAAATTTGCACAATCATGTGTATGTACTATCATTTTTATAAAGTAATAAGAACACATGCACCTATTCAACACTATACTTTGTTTCACCTTGGGTTTGATAGCAATGTCAGTGCTTTACAGCGGTTGCACCGCAAGCATACATAGAAACCTCCTTTGCACGTACGTATATTCTGTACGCGATTAGGTTAGTACACATAATTCAATACTTAAGACCATGCAATATGCATCTCCATCACTACAAAACTCAAGGTGATACAAAGTATGCCAGATTTCTTAATTTAGAAGTGGTGCAGGCAAAGACATATATCCAAGAAATGTCACACAAACACTTGCAAAGATTGCAAGCTTATTTAAGGATTTGTGTGATAGTGATGGGTGAGGGTGTGAAGGAAATGGCCAAGTCTTCACTAGTCCTTTCTGATTTGGGCATGGCACTTCTGGATGGGGTGGCAGTAACAGGTGACATGTCACAAACACTTGTAAAGACTGCCATCTAATTTTGGGAATCCTGTAGTAGGGATGGGGTGAGGGTGGGAAGAGTGAGACTAAGTTTTACTTTTGATTAGGGCTAGGAACTTCTTTTGGGTGGCAATAACAAGTAAATTTCTCAAATCAAATATTCCAGTTCGAGGTAAAAATGTTTACTTTTACATTGCATTATCCTCCCTCCATCTTACCTTGTCATTTATTTGTTTAGCTTTGTCCCACTCAGCCTTATCCACCTGAATCATGTCCATTAGACGCACCAAGACTTCTCGTTCTGATGCATGCTTCTTTTCAACCTCATCCAGGATAGAATTATGTAGTGGAATTTGACCTTAAATATAAAATAATATAACATTAGGTGAGCAAATGTAATTTTAAAGCTAAAGTCAACTCGGAGTGGTGCCGCTCTGACGAGAACAAAATACGATTTTGGAGCGGTGCTGAGCGGCAAGAGCGCCTTTCAGAGTCATGCCGCTGCCGCTCAAGTGCAAGCGGCATGACGAAGCGTCACGCCGCTCAGGGGCAAGCGTCAGACAGTATAAAACCAGCATAAACCATTAGCTTCTAAAGAACTAAAGACCTGATGCTGGTTTCATGCGGTGTAATGCTTCACAGTGCCTCTCACATTTTTCAGCAAGCAGAAATCGTCACCAATCAGTACACCACTGAGAGGCAGCAGCATGACTCTGAAAGCCATTATTGCCACTCCGTGCTTATTGGCTAAAAATTGTGTTTTGTGCTCATAAGTCAGACCGTTGTATTTAACTCCTAGGAATCTGACGCTTTGGGCAAAGCGTGGAGTGATCGCTATATCGTCTTGCCACTGATCACCAATAGCGTTTCTGGTGTGACTGCGCAGTGAAGCAAAATCTTCATCAGAGCAGCAAAACGGCAAGTAGTAGGAAAGTTTGTAACCAACATAAAAGTTACACCTGTCATTCACAACAATTGGTTGCTTCAGTTCAGTTCAGAGATTTTATAACACCAGTATAGGCCTTCAGCCAGTATACAATACTGCATAACTTACCAGCACCCTGTATAGCCTTTGTGGTTTCCATAGCATCTGCATTCACATTTTCTTCTTGGTCCCTCTTCAACTGTCCAAAGATGAATGCTTTACTCATGAAATCATCCGATCCCATTTTATCTTCTTCATCATCGCCAGTTGGTTCCTCAGATTTTTCCTTGGCTGCAGCTCTTTTTTGCCTCTGAGCTAAAAGACGTTCTCGAGCAAGTTTCTTTTGTCTGTCTTTCTCCTTAAAAAGGCTGGAAATGAAAATGTGAAAAAGGAGGCAAAAGGAAATAAGTGCACAAGGTGGTAGTAGTAGAAAATAAAAAGCTTTAAAAAAATACATCATTTATCGCCAAGAAAACAGAAATTTCGGTCTCATTTTTTAGTTAAAACTTTAAATAAAAGAACTGAAGTGTGTACGCACGATACATGATCTTAAAGATCATATCACATCAACCTTTTACACTGCCATCTCAAAATAAGGTTCAACCCACAAAGTGTGTGCATGCGCTTTCAAGCACATGCTTTAATTACCACCTGCGCTTTATAAAAACCTTCTACACGTTGCTAGAAAAGCCAAAAAACAAACAAATATGCACTTTTAGCCCATGCTACTACAGGGATAACCTCATTTTGGTAGCAAGATGATGGAACGGTGCAAAGGTTCAATTACCAATGACTTAATTTATATAAATTATTTTGGAAGTTGGTTTAAACATCACCATAACAGAAAGTTACCATATTAATATATACTCACTTTGCCTGTCTACTGGCCTCATTAGTCTGTGCCATACCAAATATCATAGCTGCTGTATCCAAGGTATCTTCCTCCTGTAACTTACGTTGATCACGTTTGAGCTTGGCTAGCGCCAGTTGTCGCTCTCTTTCACTCTGCAGCTTGGCGTCTTGGTTTCTCAGACTAGCTAACAAAGCATCTTTTTCATCATCAAAATGGTTGTTCAAATCTTCCAGGATGTTCTAGAGGTTAAAGAAGTCATTGTTGATTTAGAAGGAGAAATGTTTAAGTTATAGTTAAGAAATAAAAACATGTGACTGAGACAGTAGTCTTTGTATTCTCTGTTCATTGTATTTGGATCCTTCTTCCTTACCAGTGCTATTTTATTTTCTAACACTGACAAAAACAAACCCCAAATGCAAAAGGATTTCAGTATTATCTAATTTTGAGTGTATCATCAACACCTTCTTTGATCATTTGAATGTTTATGGCTTCCCCCTTTCAACCTTTTTTTCTATGCCTTGGCCTATGTTATGGTTCAAACATTTCAACATAAAATTTCACATAGTTATCTAATTGTCCAATTTTAAATCCCAATTCCAATACCTACCCTCTTCCTGCCTCTCCTAGTTTCCAGAGCATCTTTTCGTGATTCTTCTTTATCCACAATTTCCTCCAGAGTTTCATCATCTGCTGCCAATCCTTCTGCTTCTCTCTCAGCTTTCAACTGCTTGAGACGTTCTAGTCTCTTCTTCATTCTGTCCTCCTGCTGTGCCTTAGTATCACCAAGCAATCTAGCCAATTCTGTAATGCAGAATATTGGACCTTAAATTGTCTTAGGGGTGAGGTTTAACTCCTGGGTAAATCCCGGGGGTGATTTTTTAAAGGGTAATTTTACAAAAATAGAGACCCATTATCCAAGGATTTTTCAAAAATAGGGACTCATATTTATCATATTTATAGAGTTGAGCTTTAAAATAATGAATTGTATTTTTCATGCATACATGTAGGACAAAAATGTAAAGAGAGACCCATTCTTCAAAACATAGACCCAGGTCTGAAGATTGTTTTTGGTGAAATACCTACTCGTTGGACTGGCATATCGGTCCCTGTATGCCTTACATATGTGAGTACCCCACCATGTTTGTTGGCCTTCTCACCCCTTCCATTTCATTGTTGTGAGTGAATATGGAGAAAAGGTTGATTTGATTTAAATTGATACACCAAATCCAATCGAGTTCAAGGTAGAATATTTGATCAAAAATTAGGGCAACAATTCAGAAAAGCATGATATATATATAGGGTAATTGTATAAAAACCGTATGGGTATCTTTTTTTAAACTACACTTACTCCCTCTATAAGTGTTAAGAATCATTTGCAGGAGGCTGCACTGTGGGTGTATGCCAGCAAATAGCACTTATGCCCATTATTTAACTTTGCATATATTTTTTTTCCTCCCACAACATATAGCTGTTTTAAGTAAACACACCCCTACTTCTAATCACTACCAAACATGGACCATGTGCAGAACTATGCAAACATGGATGTATACATTCTGTTTCCAACTATCTAACTTGGGACATTTTGTGTATCACCTGTTGGATGTTGTGTATAAATATGCCATTTAAATTATTGACCGTGGACTAATTTTTTTACCATCTGATAGTGGATGTTTTTAAATGTATATTAGTATAATTTGCAAGTAGTCATGAATCTTGGATGCTACAGGGTCTCTGTGGCGTTTATGATTGGATAGCACGGTGGAGTTGTCCACATCTGGGGGCCCGCACACCCCACACACACACCCCACACACTGACAAACACATAAAAACAAAAGCATGCACATAATGAAGTTTCTGTTTCTGTCTTTAATATATTTAAACATATATGCAATCAGTGATGCATGTTCACTTCAGAAATGCCCATTGTCTTGTTACCTGGGAGTATGATAATCAGATGGAGATTCACTTATTGAGGGAAGAAGCATAATGAAGGTATTGGTTCAAGACTTAGAATGACCCCATTAATAACCTTTGATCAATGAACACCCTATAGACACAGGCAGCAGCCAGCGTGTATTCTATTTTATTTATAAAAAGCTATTTTGAGGAAAAAACAGGCAAACAAACAAACAAACAAAGAAAAGGAACAAAGAAAAAAATACACTGACCAGCTGTGCAGATGTCATAGCTAGTTAAACATGGAGGTTCTTGAACAACAAGTCTTGCCTGCTTTTGTGGTAGCCTGCTTTCACAATTAACAGACATTTTATTGACGGGGTAAAAGAACATTACAATTTCCATTACAATTTTCTGCAAAGTCTCCCCTGGTAAGGCTACCCAATAACAAAATGTCTATCCTACCCACTGCAACACACCACCCTACAACACCTCTACCCTCACCACACCATAAAAACTAGATCTGGAGATAATTTGTCCACAAGATTGAATTTATCACATTTTCAACAATTTTTGCAGAAGATTGTCGCATAAATTGTATGCAAATTACCTACTATATTTGCGTACTATTTGTCAAAAAACTAATCAGGTGATCAGCATGTGGCTTATGGTACCCTTCATTATACTCCTGACAGATCTAGAAATAATTTGTCCACGGGCTCTGCTATATTAATTTTCAATGATTTTCGAATAACACATGTAAATTATCTACTTCATTTGCATAACTGAAAAATGTACTGGCACAGAGCACAGCTAGACAGCCCACCATGTGGCGTCTTCATAGCTCTAACATATCCCGAGAAACAACTCCATATGGCCGGACAGACAGACAGCAAAGTGGTTACCATGGTTACTACGTCTCTTCCTGAACACAGTTCAGACAAGACAAAGAAATCAATCAATTGATTAAGTACATGTTTAATTTTCAATGAATAAAATTTAGTATTTTACAGTAACCTGTAGCAATATTAAAGTCAATGATACATTGTAAATTTACTCTAATCCATACAATAGCATGAAAATAGAATCATTAAACTGTTGAAGTTAATACAACCAATGTGGCCAGACTCGTAAAAGCAAGCATGTAACCCATGCCTGGTTAGTAAAACCCCAGTCTTCGAGAACTTTGCCCCTGGCACGTAAGATCCAGAAAGGCCTGAAAAATGTTAATTATTTTCATACAAAATTTACTGCCAAATTGTTTTTCCAAGGAGCAGGCTGCTTCATCAGCAACCTCTTGCCCACATTTGTTAGTTGGGAAGTGTTTCACATTTCTTCCAATCTTGCTGGTTTACGTAGTTTCATCTTTAACTGATTCCAGAATAACTCTTGTCCAATAGGATCTTCAGGCCACTTCAACACTTCCTTGTAACATAATAACTGACGAAGCAATAACGTCTTTTTACGATCAGGGATTTCTCCAATCTGTACAAGAATTAGTACATCAACATTGTCTATTACCATTCGCATTCTTGCAAAATGTAGCTGATAATGACACCATCCATTATCCATGAAATTCTCTGATAAAACTGCAATCGTTTTGCGGCTTTGCTGAATACCGTGACAAATGGCATTGAGAATATAATGTCCTGCTGGAATGTCACCTCTTTCTTTAAGACAAAGCCGGAATTGTTCCGGTCCATCTTCAATGTTTGGAATGAGTTGATCATTTATCCATGCTTCATTGTCTTTATGATACGCAACATAAGCATGATATCGGCGCCTCATGATTGGTGCTTCATATGGGTCATCAACATCATCCTCATCATCACTGTTAATGATATCATCATCATCATCACCATCTACATATCCCTGATACCTTCGCCCATAAAATAAAATCCATAATTTGTAATGTATGCGCCATCTAAATTTATAAATGATTGCTATGGTTAAACACATAACTAGCAGACATGACAAACTTGGGGCAATGTAGCGTTCAAGATGCAGCCTGCAGTCTAAAGTAAATTCTGTAATACCAAGATTCTCTCTGGTTGCAGGAGACTTACACAGGTATGGGGACTGTGGATATATGTACGTTCTTGTATCTGTTAATATCCAATCTTGCAGCGGCTTTATATCACATGTGCAGGAAAATGAATTATCTCCAAATTGAACATACTGCAAGTTATTTGGTGTTTTCATCAGAAAGGTAGGCAGTGTAGTCAATACATTGCCAGATAAAATGAGTGTTTGTAGACTATAAAGACCTTTCAAGGAATTCAAATTGGCAAGTTTGTTTCCAGCCAAATTCAGGTAGGTAAGATTTGTCATGTGATGAAATTGATTTTCAGGTAAGCGTTCTATTTCATTGTGACTGAGATCAAACTGTATTAGGTTTATAAGTGATGAAAAATTGTTTCCACTAATATTGCCAATTTTATTGCCACTCAGACTTAAATATTGTAGACTATGGCTCTCAAGAAGAAATTGGTCAAGTGATGATAATTTGCAGTTTGTTAATATCAGCTGTTCTAGGTGAGGAAAATGATTGAATTCTGCATTTTCAAACATGTTTCCCCCAGAGTCTGATATGACGAGTGACTTGAGATGTGTGCAGTTACCCCACACAAATGGATCAATAATGTGAACAAAGTCAAGTCTACTGAAGGTAACTTCCTCAAGTGCAAGGGATGAAGTACACAGTGGCAGAGATGAATCATACACAACTGTAGCAACATATTCAGCTGAAATATAAATAGATCTGAGGATAGGGTTAATGGGCATAAAAATAATATCTGTGTTAATATCTTTCAAATACACATCAGTGAGATTACGAAATAATCCAATGTCAACATCTATAATGGGATTCCTTGAAACATCCAGGGATTTCAATCTTAAGCTGATCCCATCATGGTATGTGCCCTGCATGTAATTATTGCTCAAATCCAAGTGTTCTAGTGAGTCTGCAAGCATTTCCATTGCTTTGTAAGGAAATTTATTGAGACCAACACCACTGAGATCCAATGACTTTAAGTGCCATAATCCTCGAAAGGCATTTTTGGCTAGAGTTATTGACTTTCGCGTTAAATCACGGTAACAAGGGTTACTGATACTCAAAATATGGAGGTGTGGAAAAATACCAAATGCATCATCTTCAATTGATAAATAAGATAATGACTTGCAATACGAAATTATCAAAGATGACAGAGAAGCATTTAACAATGATCCGGGCATCACAGGTTGAAATATGCTATTACCACTTATTTGCAGGGTCAGAGTGGATAGTGAGGCTGGTAATCTTGTGATTAGTTCTGACCATTTGGTGACATTCCAATATTCAGTATAATTATCTTTATTATAATTATATGATGTGCTCAACTCCTTCAGATTAGTCATATTTTCAATAGAACAGGTTACATAGTCAAAATTATTGCCAGACATAGCTAGTGTCGATAACATCAAGAGGCCTTCTATTGCTTTACATGGAGTAGAGGATAGAGAATTTTGGGAAATGTCTAAATATGTTAGATGGATAAGATTCACAAACAATGTCTCTGGTAAGCTTGATATGATATTCCAGGAGAGATCTAAATGATTCAGACTGATGAGATTTACAAACAATGTCTCAGGCAATGATGATATGGCACTGAAGGATAGGTCTAAGAACTTTAGACTGATGAGATTCACAAACACTGTCTTTGGTAAGCTTGATATGGCATTCCAGGATAGATCTAAATATTCCAGACTAGTAAGATTGATTATAATTGTAAAATGTCTAAGGGGTTTACAATTGCTCATCTTAATATTCAAAGTTTACGAAACAAAGTGGACCATGTCAGAATTTTACTTGATGAAAATAATATTGATATGTTGTGCTTGACAGAAACTTGGCTGAATAATGATGATAATGATAGTAATATTACAATTGAAGGATTTAAATTTTGTAGACTTGATAGAACAACAATGGAGCATGGTGGATTATTATGTTATGTAAAAGATGGTATTGTTTTCAAAGAGAAATCTGATTTGCATGATAATGAAGTTGAAGCTCTCTGGGTTGAGATCAATCTTCCTCACACTAGGCCAATTCTCCTTGGCACTGTTTACAGAGTTCCTGATTCAAAGGCTGCCTATTTAGACAAATTAGATTTAGTCTTTCAAAACTGTACTTCTATTTATGATGATGTTGTAATAGTTGGTGATTTTAATTTGGATTTATGTAAAAAATGTAACAGTAGTAAAATAAATAAAGTTGCTTCTCATTGTAACATGAAGCAACTTATTGATGATTATACTACAATTACTGAAACAACCAAAACAAAATTAGATCTTGCTTTTGTTTCTAATCCTAATCGAGTTTCTGACTCGGTGTTCATAGTTTTGGTATCAGCGATCACTCCTTAATATACTTGGTACGGAAAAATAAAAAACCAAAAGCTCCTTCAAAAACAATTAAGTATCGCTCAATGAAAAAATTTAATGATAATGATTTTGTTAACTCTATTAAGGGTAAAAATTGGGATAAGGTTTTAAATTGTAATAATGTTAATGATGCATTAAGTGTTTGGAAAGAACTATTCAATGATGTTTGTGATGATCATGCACCTATAAAAGAAAAGCTTGTGAAAGGATCACCACTTCCTGAATGGATTACTAGGGACTTCATTCAATTAACTAAAGATAGAGATTACCACTTCAAGAAAGCACACAAAACCAACAATCCTGAAGATTGGAAGACTGCTAAAGTGTTAAGAAATAAGGTTAATAATATGAATAAGTCTTTGAAAAAGACTTACTGCTGTAATGCTATTAATGAAAATGTAAATAATTCTAAAAAGTTGTGGTCTACTATTAAAAAGTTGATTCCTGACAATAAGTCTTCCGTTCATGCTGTCAAATCTAATGAGGGAATCACAGCTAATGATAAAGAAACTGCGGACAAATTCAATGAGTTTTTTGCATCAATTGGAAACAGTCTCGCCACTAAATTTAACAGTAATGATTATGATGACAAAGAATGTGCTCTGGGTAATCGTGTTAATGCTCAATTTTGTTTTGATTATATTACACCTGAATTTGTCTTTGATGAAATTTGTAAGATGAATAACAGCAAATCACCTGGTATTAGTAATTTCGATGTAAGGCTTTTAAAATTGGCTGCTCCAGTTATTTGTAAATCTCTGGCTTATATTTGTAATCTTTCGCTTTATACATCTTGTTTTCCAAATGACTGGAAGCAAGCCAAAATTACTCCTATTCATAAGGAAGGTGATAAGTATGATGTAAATAATTATAGACCAATTTCTGTGCTTCCTGTCCTTTCTAAGATTATTGAGCGAGCTATTCACGATCAACTTTACAATTTCTTCACTGAAAATAGCATTTTAAACCCTTGTCAGTCTGGCTTCAGACGTAATCACTCTACTGCTACTACTCTTATTGATGTTTCCGATTACATTTTAAATAACATGAATCAGGGTGTTGTCACAGGAGCATTGTTCCTGGACCTCAAAAAAGCTTTTGATACTGTAAATCACAAAATTCTTCTTCAAAAGCTTCATAGCTATGGTGTCACTGGTAATACTTTAAATTGGTTTAGGTCGTATTTAAGTGGTAGAATACAATCAGTCAATGTTAACTCTACACTCTCTGATTTCATGAATGTAAACATCGGCATTCCACAGGGTTCGATCTTAGGTCCACTGTTGTTTATAATTTATGTTAATTCTCTTCCTGAATGTATTGATTGTAAATGTGTTATGTATGCTGATGATACAACTTTGCTTTTCAAATCGTCAGACCCATATGCTCTTCAGTCTCAGATGAATGATAGCTTGTTAAAAATTGCTCGGTGGCTCTAAATCAACAAGCTTACTCTTAACATTAAGAAAACTAAGTACATGCTTTTTGGAACAAATCATACTTTGAAAAATTTTGATGACATTTCACTTATCTATGGTAATGAGTCTATCGAAAAGGTTGATAAATTTAAGTATTTGGGGTCATATTTGATCCAATCTTAACTTGGAATGAACATATCAATTATATTTCTTCAGTTATTTCTAAACGTATTGGTGTCATTCGAGAGTTAAGTTCTATCTTCCTCCAGCCACATTAAATTTACTTGCCAATGCATTGGTCTTCCCACATTTTGATTATTGCAGTCCTGTTTGGTCAAACTGCATTTCTGAACATTGTAATTCTCTCCAAATTCTTCAAAACAAACTTGCTCGTGTTCTTTTGTCTGCTGACATTAGAACACCCATTTCTGATATGATGCACACTCTTTCCTGGGACAGATTAAATGAAAGATGGGATAAACAGCTCCTTGTAACTGTTTTTAAATGTCTTCATCATGATGCTCCTTCTTACCTCTCATGGCAATTTATTTTTACTTCTTCAATTCATTCAAAATGTACCAGAAGTCAATCTTGTAATACACTTGTCTTGCCATCTTGGAATAATAATTCAGGGAAACGAACTTTTTCTTACAGAGGTGCTTCAGTGTGGAACAAACTGTCTTCTGATGTTCGAATTAATCTTACATCAATGAATGTGAATATGTTAAAATCACAGATAAGCATATAATTCACACCTTTTCACCTCTGTTAGTATTAAATTTCACTTCCTGTTTGTTAAAATTCATGTCTTATAAAATGCATTTTATCATCTTGAATTTGTAAATATTACCTATGTGTACATATATGTACACATTTGTCAATTTTGCTTTTCTTTTGTATTATGTAATTTATCTCTTGATATGTAAATTGTTAAAATCTTATATTATTTAATTATTATCAGGGTCTCATGGGAGACCAGTTTTTGTAAACTGAATGAAATACCCTGAATAAAGATTGTTATCTATCTCTCTAAGGTCCTTGAACAGAGCAGCTGGTAGTGATAACGTTGTGGATTTATTCAGACAATGCGATGCATCTAAATGAGTCAGATTGGTCAAACCTTGAAAAACAGAATCAGGAAATGATTCTATTTGATTCCTGGATATATCAAGCTCTTGTAACACATGTAATCCACTAAATACTGATGGTGGTAGACTAGACAAACCACTATCAGTCAAATTAAGCTTCTTTAACGATGCAGTAGAGAAAAATGGAGTTCTGTGTAATGTAAGATGGCTTTGATGGCTTAGATCTAGAGTTTCTAACTTAACCAGTCCTGTCAATGTACCATTTGTGATATCCAGTATGTTGTTGTTGCTCAAATATAATTTTTGAAGTGAAGTGAGATGAAAGAAGTTCACTGCAGTGACAGTTTCGAGTTGATTATAGCTCAAATCTAAGCTCTTGACGTTGTGGTATTTTAGCACTGGAATACTTGAAAGCTGTCTATTATTGCAGTCCAAGTTGGTGCCATTATATACCTTACATGGTAATCCCTTTGGATAGGTGACTTTACTTGATGATTCTGTGATAGCGAGTACAGCAAACAGACATATCAGAGAAAACTTCATGATGAACACTTTACTGTCAGCAAATTAAACAGTGGTTGAAAACTTCATCGTAGGCACCGATTGTCTAAAGTATGTAGAACTTCTTTCCTCGTCTGGCAGGATGCTCCAGTAAGTATGACTATTCTTTTTATACAGCTTCTTTCAAATAAAACAATATGTAGATGAATGATACTATGATGGGAGTCTTTACCAAACAAATACAGAGCATACAGAAATTTTTGAAATTGTGAAATGTTATTGGCAACAGGGTGTTAGCCCAGTTAGTTTTACTTCCTTCCTTGTTTGGTAATGCTATATAGCTACATGATGTTAAAGGAATTATAAAGGGGATATGAAATAATATGCCTAACTTCTCCACAAGTTGACAAATGAGCTGCGGAGTACTCACATTATCAAAGTGACATGAAGCTTGGTGATTATCAGTGACAGATTTCTTTGAGAAAAGGAGGTTATTCAGTGTATGTTTGCAAAAGTAGGGGTAATTAGGCAGCAGACTGCATAAATCTGGAGACTGTTGTAACCCTCTTCAGTGATCTGTGGGTTATTTCAAAATATTTCGCTACTGAAGTTTGAAGGGGTAGAATGCAATCATTACTTACAAAAATCTGGCCCGTTCATTAAAATGGTGGGACACTGCATGGGTACCATTATAGTTTATTATACCCAAACTATTAATAAGTATATGTGACAAATAGGTGATGTCCCTTGAATGCTGCTTGTTTAGTGCTACTGTAATGTAAGATATACAAACAATAAAGGAAATAAATGTGTGCCAATACAAAGTAAGTTCCCTTCAGGAAACTCATTCTCTGAATATCAAACCAAGCCAAGTTCATTGTCTGCCAAGCATCCTGTTTAGGCCAATCTTATCTCATTTTATTCAGGGCAATATTTGGCACAAAAATGTTTGTCAAGTCCATATGGATTCTAAATAGCTGCCAAGTTGAGTTTCATATGATATGCATATGGAGCCCGGGCTATGAAGAAGTCATAATTTGGCAACATTTTGCCTATGTTTTAAACTTGTTGAAACCAGAATCCTTTCAAGCAAACTGAGATAAATCCCAGGGTAGTCACTTGATATAAGGCTTTTCCAATTGAAATCCTACACCCCTATGGAGGACATGATCTTACTCTCCCACACAGGGAGTGTGAATTTCAGGGGTTACCTGAATGACTGACTCCATCTGTGTTTGAGATTAAGGTCATGTCTCCACAGGGGTTGTATGGATTTCAACTGGAATAGCCCAATGAGGTTTGCTCCATGCTCATAAAAGGGGTACTGTAGCGACCCTAAATGGTACCAAAATTGGTATACATGATCCCTACTCAGCAAATAAAGATGTTAAAATAGTCAATTTCAGTTATCTTTCCACAACTTTTGCAGAAACAATATTTTGATTTTGACAAAGTTTCAGAAATTGATAACTTCAACAACTTGATTTCAAAATAAAGATGGCTTAATTCTTTGCCTCATTGGATTTTGTTGACTCATTCTGTTAAAAGGTATACAAAACTTATTTAAATAAATAGATCAGAAGATCAACAGTGTTATCTGCTTGTTAACAATGACCAAAATGACATTTAACCTCAAATTCTGAAGTATTCATCAGATTCTGTGGCAAAGAAACATTTTGAACAATTTTGGATAATTACCTCAAATGACCTTTGACATGTGACCTTTGATCTTGAGCACAGATTACAAGAGCCTACTTACTCATGGACATTTGTATCTGAGTTACATTGACAGAGGTCTTAAACTTAGGGAATGGGAACTATTTTAAACTTTAACCAAAATTTTAAAATGACCTCAAATGACCCTAGATTACCTTTGATCCAAAATTCTGGAGCACCTCTGAGGAGCCTTAACCATAGGATCATTCTACTGAAGTTGTATCAAAATCAAATGCAGTAAGCAAAGAAGGCATCTTGAACAATTTAGCAAATTGACCTCAAACAACCATTAATCAGTGACCTCTGACCAAGATCATAGCTTATATACCGTAACCACTCGGGTATAAGCCCACCCCCCTAGATGGCAGATTTCACTTCCAAAATGGGGGTGGGCTTATAACCGGGGAGGGGCTAGTGCTTGAATTTAAAAATAAGAACAATCACCCTCATTTGTATATGCCCAATGTACCAGTAATTTCTATCTTCTATGTCAATTTCTTAAAATTATAAGTGTGGAATGTTAATTATCAACTGATATTTTTTTATATTTGTTCTTAAATGTGAGAGCAAAGCATTGATTTGATTTAAGAACTTGGCCAAAATTTAGTACTGGGCTTATACCTGAGTGCACCCTTGTTTCCAGAATATTTTGAAAAATAGGGGGTGGGCTTATAGCCGAAGGTGGGCTTATACCCGGGTGGTTACGGTAATACCTTACTTGTGTCCAAGATGACAGAGATATTAGCATTATGCTTAACACCCCATACATATGCATACACACCCCCCACATACCCAGCAAACGCTGACAGTAATGCTTTTAAGTTAACACATGTATAACTTGATAACTGCACACTCTTCTGAGTTTCATTTGATCCAGATGTGCAGTGCATGCACACATTGCTCCACACCTACACGTTTTCACCGACAACTGTGGACCCATATAGTTTGTGTAGTTGTTAACAGTGAAACCGTGGACCCACTCACACACAGACATATCATAATCCAAACATGGACTTCTGTAATATTTCACTGCTAACCATGGACCTGGTATTACACCTACGATAGAGGACCCTACACCATATGCAAAGTTATGCTGTAGAGCACCCTCTGCCGCTGTCTTACGACTGTGGACGTCCATGGTTCGCTATGTGTGGATTTTCACTACATAAGTGTGGACTCGTTTGTAGGTGAAAACAAATGCCCCCACACACACAAGACACCGATAAGCACACACATACCTTCTTGGTTTTTGATTCCTTGTGTTAAGAGTGCTGTTGCTTCATCAATTTTACCCTCCTGTCTCAGCTTTCTTTCCTGTAATCTGAGTTTCATTATTCTAGCTTGTCTTTCCTTCTCTGACAATGCTGCCCAGTCTGCTGCACCCATTTGATTGATAAGGGACTATATCAAATGATGGAAATATAAAAGTCATCATTAGTCAATATAATTTCAGTTACCTTTAAACAAAAACACTTATCATTGTAAGCAGGTCCATTTATTAAGATAAATAATAATGATAGCAGGATTGTTTCAAACCATAATCAACTGATACAATATTAAAGGGAAAATATTCAAGATTTGATTATACTCCCTTTAGTGCAAGAGCTAGGAATAAACATGTTAACGTGGTTGTTAGAAGTTGTCTTCTGTTCTAAATGTGATGTGATCAAGCAAAATGAGTTTGTCAAAATCAAAATTCAGTTTTTTAATTCATTATATGTACCATTTTTAGAGCTTTTTTTAATGAAAATTCCATCACAATTGGACTTACGGTTCCAGAGATATGGTGTTTTTTTTAGTGTTACTCAGTACAATAAAACACACAAAGTTGAAAATTATTTGTGTATTTGATTCACAAAATCAATATTGGCAACAAATGACTCATTTAGCTTGATCACTTATTTGATTATTCTCCTCATTTTAAAGCCATAATGTGTGATTTGCTTCACAGCGACGCCCTCAATTTTACTCAGATTTCTACATTTTGCATAATTATAATGCCCAGTGGTGTAATAACAGTAACATTTAACTTTTTATATTCAAACCGGGTCGACCCGGTTTTATTCAGAGTTCATCGATCGACTGCTTGCTAACATCTGCCATGGATGTCAACTTATGTTTACACACGTCGAGCGTGATGCTCCGTGTAGTATTACATGTTACGATCGGCGAGCGTAGTACACGCATTGTAGGCGTGGAATGAAATCGCGTTTTTCTTCGTTATACCTCATTTGTTTGGCTCGAAATTAAAAGGGGATAATGTGATCAGTGAAAACAAACATTTAAATAGGAATCTATATTTTATGCAAATCACACATTATTGCTTTAAAATGACAAGCATTGTAACAAGAACTACCAAGTGTTCGTCTAACCATATTGGGTTTCAAGTATTCTTAAACCAACTTATTTCTGCCCTGCCTTACCTCTGCAAGTAATTTATCCTTCAGCGCATCATACTTGTCTTCAAGAGCTTTTACTAATTGCTGTTCTGTAACCTCATCACCTTGACCTTTGACCTGAAGGACAGCATGGGCGACATTGTCATTCCATCCGTGTAATCTGGCTATAAACTGCACCTGCTTTATCTGTTTCATTGTAGCTGCACTCTGCAAACAAAAATGAATTACGATTATGATTACCAAATTACAGTATTTTTCATTTTAAAGATGTTATAAAATTCCCAATATACCCCAAGCTACATGTATCAGTGGTTTACCTTATAATGGGAAAGCATTTCTTAGTTTACCAAATTCTCCATTTTGTTCAGTCAATTTTGAATTTCTGGTAAGCTTACAGAAGTCACATATACCATACCACCACGAGATGGAGCTGTGTTACCATCAACAGAGAGGATAATGGGATACCAATCACTCCAAGAAGTTTATCAACCATGCCATACGAAAGTGTCAGGTTACTGTTAAAATTTGGTCGCCAAATATTAGTGCAAGAAGGCTGTACATGTTTACTATATGTGACCATCCTCCACAACTGAGCCCGGATGTCGCCAGTGCCACTATTGAGATATGCTCCATCGAACTTAACAATAAACATTAGGAAACAAAGGATTTATTGACTGTTTTATTGATTTTTCACTACTTAAATGTCAAGTACTATAGACATGATTTACATCATTTTAAAGCTAATTTCAAGCAGAATATTTTGGTTGAATATCTCAAAAATGATGATTGGCGACTTCAGGGCTCAGTTGTGCTGAGGGGTCACATATCTATATGAGGCACTTTAATACATTGACAAAGATGAGATTTGTTCTAAAATTCTACCCATTTTGATTATGTAACCTTAAACCTGTAACCTTTTTTATGCTGTAAGATTCATCCCATCAAAGTCACTATACCTTAGCATCCAGATCCTTCAACAGGTTAGCAGATTCTTGATCTTGTTGTTGTTGAAGATCTGCCAACAAAGATACATGTGCTTCTTCTTCTTTAACCTCCTCCTCCCCTTCTGATTTGGAAGTCTGCAGTTCAACAATCTTGCTCTCTAGTTGGAGTGGTGCACTTTTCTGAATTACAAATGAAACAGACACAAAGACACCATTTGAAAACAATTTGTAATCCTAGTCAAAACTCAATGCACCTACTCAGTGTACTTTAAGGCCAGTGTAATGGGAGAGAACATGGACCTTTTCGAGCATCATTATTTCTGAATTGTATGTCAAAAGTATATAAAACTATAAATTTTTTGAAAGGAAATGAGTCAAGGAATCCCATGGTGACATCAGATTTGTTCAAAAATCTTTTTTACCCCAGTTTTTTTTTGACAACTTAGAAAAAAATCCGTTCGGTGTAAAAAAAAATTCAGTTAACTTTTCATAAAGAAGAGACATGAACTTAGGGAAGGTTTTTTTTTTTTGAAATTCATCTCTTTTTTCAAAATATTGAAAAAAATATGTGAAAAAAGCAATTTTGTCACTCTATTAAGCTAAAAATTGCACAGAATGGTGTATATTTTTGTTTAAAACAAATATTTTGAAAAAATGAGAAAACCTTCCCTAGACTTTGATGTACTCTAAACGATAGTGCAAAAAGTTTACCTTTTGCTTGCATATTTTTCGAGTTATCTTGTCACAAAAATCGTGCAATATTGTCAAAAGTGAACTCTGAGAAATCGACGTTTCAGTAAAAAAATGTCAAAATTATGCACAAAACGTCCTTATATTTTAAAACGGTAAGACTTTCACGCTTGTAAAGCTGTATCTGGTGCATGGTCTAAATATGCATCTTTTTGCACCAATAAATCTATAATGTCTGCTTTCAGTGCGCCAAAATTCAAAATAATTAAAAAATCCAAGTGGCATTTTGACTGCAAAGTTTTGGTTTGTTTACACCACATTTGCTGGCGTGAACAACAAACCGAATGCGCCTAGACTGTGTTGGACATACGCCGCATCACGCTAAGCGAATCGCACGCGTAATCAAAATATTTCACATTCGCGCATTTCTGACTCATTATTTCCCGCCAATTTACGAAGCTGTCTTGAGCCATGTGACTTTTTAGAGTTGAAAAGAGTGAAACAAATCAAGCAAAAATACGAGTAAATATTAGCAAGTTGTATTTTATCAGTTTCAAGTGAAAGAATACATCTTAGTGTTGATAAATATCAAGAAATCTCAAATTCGGGCGTGAACGAATGTGTCTTCCATTACTCTGGCCTTAAGATGCTGACAACTACATCTGTACACTGTTGAAGTTATGATGTCAGATGGCCAAACAGACAGGTGTAAATCAGTGTTTTGGTTGCCTGGTCATTTTAGGTACGGTATCCTAAATTTCAAATATAGCTGCAATTTGATTTGCAATGCATGGCAATGTCTGAAGTGTTTGAATCCTGTCACCTTTTCACATTAAGCATGCTATCCATGACAAAGACCTGGTCTAAATTTTGTTTTGTAATTCAGATTTTCCACCAGTTACACAACCATCATTATAATTATTAAGAGGCACAAACAGATGGTTCCAAATTCCTGAAAAAAAGTTGGTTATTGTTTCTCACTATTTATTCTCACTTGACTCACAAGAAAGAATTTTGTGATTATACCATTAACCTGAAAAAGTAACAAATCTTAAAATATGATAAATACAGGGACTTATAATGTACTACATATCATCCACCACAAGGCAGCTATATGTATAACACAACATGAGGAACTGCATGATACAGGATATATGCAAATAAAGAGATCCCGTTGTAGAAAGCAGGAGGAAAATCAAAGTACCCGTGGGTAAACCGGCAAGGATGGTCAAAGAACCACTGCACCAACCTGTCATCCAAGTCTTCATTATACTTACATGGAATATTTCAATCTGCTCTTCTTCATTAGCCATAGTCTTGCCACTATCCCTCCATTGTTGCCTGGTATCCTTCAACTCAGCTAAGCGTTTCTGACGTTTCTCTTCTGACATGGCTTTGGCTTGGGTACGTCTCTCGCTGTCTTCTTCCTCAGCAATAAGCTGTCATCAATAAATATTACAAGTTTTACTATATTTTAGTAGGTCTGCAATACAAATATCACTGTTTTGAAATATTGAATATTGAACCCTGGTAACATGCCTGGCCAAAGCAAGTAAATTTCCAGTGCAAACCATAAATCTGAGCTTCTATGAATAATAACGGAAGGGGGAATGGTAACATAAACAGAATAAGGAACATATACAAACAAATTACTCATGTAAAAGACTATGCAGATCTGCCAACCTTCTAAAACACTTTTCAGTATTCTCAACACTTAAAATCAGTATTTTCTATACAAAATCAGTATTTTCACACATTCATGAATAAAAGTATTAGTACTTATAGCAGTATTCTTTAGCATTTTCAGCATTTTCAAGTATCTTTTTTCAGTATTCTTAAGTAAAATCAGTACAAAATACTGAGAATTAGTACTAGTTGGCAGCTGACTATGGCATCCGATTGGCTATCCTGTCCTGTCCTATCCTGTCTTGCCATATTCTATTCTATTCTATTCTATTTTATATCACTCATACATAAATTCTAGACAGTTCATTGGTTGATTACCATTTATCATTTTTACTATCACCCTCTCCGTGTGATAGTCTTTACCATCACAGTGCCTGCCGTTGTGCGCCTGCGCCAAGCCGTGCGCGGACTCTTAGACTCGCCGATTTAGTTATGGGGTGGATCCCAAAATGTAAAGTATATGCAAAACATGGTGTTATGTTGATGAAAAAATGTATTTCCTACCTTAAATAGTATTTTAGTAATAGAATTTATGTATGAGTGATATAAAACAAATATTAACTGTTTTAAATTCGTGTAATGGTCGAAATATAATTCCATTCCACTCGCCGTTCCGGCTCGTGGAATGGAACAATCCATCTTTCACCTCGTGATTATATTTCGACCATTACACTCATAGACAGTTCATATTTGTATCTATTCTATTCTATGTCTCAGCTGTTTAGACAAGGAGATTGATCCCATGACAGTCAAATGTAATTTGTTACAGTCACATACAAATATATGATTCAGGCTATAGGTCTTACATACAATCAAAAACTGTTTTCAGATGGTCTCAACCTACCTCAATCAGAAGATCTCTTTCCTCAGAGTGCTTCATTTCCAATTCTTTCACCACTACTTCTTGCATAGCGTTCTTATCATTCTCATTCTCTGGCATGGGAATCACATTCATTACAGTTGGAGCCTCAATCATGGATCCTAGTTCACCTCGTTGTCTAGCCTCTTTTTTTGCTCTTGCTGCTTTCTTTCGCTGCTCAAGACGCTCACGTGCTAATTGCTCCTGCCGCTTTCTGTCTTTTTGAAGCCTACATGGGAATGACAAACATGTGAGTTGATATTATCATTATATACTCAGTTTAAATTTACTTCAACACTATTTTAAATAAATTATTGATGTCCACAAGAACAGATTAAACCACTGAATTTCAGGGTGAAACATTATCATGGATATAAAAAGAGTTTCCAGTTTTCCATTTTTTTTCTTATTATCACCATTTCTGATGAAAAATTTTGATGAAAACTATCACTACAGACATTTATATAACGTCAGCAAAATAATGAGGAAGTTGTAAAATGCCAATTTTAATATTTTTATTTTTGTGAGAATGGATATTTTATTTGGCTGACATTTCATATTTTATTTCCATAAAAAACTATTGAAAATGTCATCAAGAATGTAATGGTCTAGCGACCCAGGGGTTCCAGGTTCAAATCCAGGTGAAGAATGACAATTGTTCATGTCATATTACTTACGCATCTTGTGTCCTTTGTGCATCTTGAACAAGACCCATAGCAAGTGCAGCCGCATCAAACTTATCCTCTTTCCTTGCTTTACGTTGCTCCCGTCTCAGTCGAGCTAGTTCTGCTTGTCTGGCTTTTTCATTTGCCAAATGATCCTCTTGTCCTTTGAGACCAGCTAGCAAAGCTGCCTTTTCCTGGAAATTGAAATGAGACAAAATATGTTGTTAATTTTACCTGCTCATCATACTCATTCTGCCATTTTATAAGAGAACACCAAGTCTTGTTTATACAATGGCTACAAATAGGTTACATGCATTACACATTATTTATGAAAACCTTATACACAAAGGTTTGGTTACAAATATAAATTTCACTAAAATACAGACATTCTTATTCTAAAAGTAAATTTGTTCTTGCAATTTCAAAAAAAAGAACCAATTTGGATTTTTATTTCTCTAACAAAGGTTCCATGCAGAAGTCCAATAAAAGTGAACTTGTATTTTCATAATGTTTAATGACTTGGTCTTTTACAGATATTTTCTTTACATTTATGACATCTAAAACAGGTGCCCCTTAATAATATGCAATGTTGTAAGTTCCATGGAAAAACAGTGGCATGATCGACGGGAATTATATACATAAACATAATTGTTCACCAAGTTCGCGTCGCAAATAATAAAGGAGACAAGTAGAAGTGATCCCGCCTGACTCCTTTATTATTTGTGACGGCGAACCTGGTGAAAAATCATGTTTTAGTATATAATTCCCGTCAATCATGCCACTGTTTTTCCATGTAATATTTCCTCACAGGGAGGATGGCAATTTATTTCTCGCATTTACAGCTCTAGCTACTATGGGCTATTTGCGGGGAGGAGATAAGTTTAAGTGACCGCTTATGGGTTCGGATTTCTACCAGCCTAATCATGAAGCTCCCGTGGCCCAGTGGTTAAGGCGCAAGTCTCGTAAACCTGAGGTCCTGGGTTCAATTCCCAGGCAGGATCACTTTTTCTACTTGTCTCCTTTATTATTTGCGACGGCGAAACGTGGTGAAAAATTATGTTTATGTTGTAAGTTCCCTTAGATTAAATGTTATATGTTTGATCATAAAGCACCCCTTGTCTTGAATCTGACTGCAGCGCAAAATAACACCTACCATGTTCTTAATTATTTGTTAAGCATGTGAGCTTGAAGACACTGTCATATGATTATATCTTACTATAAGTTTCATCAGTCCAATTTTCCTATATCCTGAGACTTACTTCATCAAGCCTGTGATCTAATTCTTCCAAGATATTCTTAGGTTTCTTCTTCTTTAGTTCTTCTTCCTCCTGTTGGATTTCTTCATCTTCAAGCTTTTGAGCTTCTTCCTCAGTCATTCCTGAAGAAAGTACAAAAACATAACTCTAATTATAAAGATACTAATCAAAACAAATTTCTGTATGTATGTCATAGGATCAACCTACATCCTGTTTGAATTAATCTCTTTCAAATACCATATACTTCCTGGCATTCTATACATGTATGACATCATATGTTTTTGTTCCATCACTATGTATTAAAAGAGGCAAATGGCTTCAAATGAAAAAGATCCATGATGATATACCTAATTCCATTTGAGTTCAGTTTTTAACTAAAATTCAAGACTAACTCTACATAAAGATTTTAAAATGACCAAATATAGACCAAATGGGTATTAGACTAAATGATTGTTAGACTAAATGGTTTTAGACTTATTGGTTATTAGGCCAAATGGTTATCGGACAAAATGGTAATCAAACCAAATGGTTATAGGACCAAATGATTATTGGACGTACTGAATATACATTGTAGACCTAATGGGTTTAGATTAAATGGATATAGACGAAATGGATATTAGACAAAATGGTATTAGACCAAATGGCAAATCCCCACATGACTCTAGTCCTTTTAACGCGATAATCAGAAAGAGCAGATGGACACCGCTGAAGGAATTTGCTGAATACTATAGTTTCCTCCTTACCTTGAGCAAGTCTTTCTTTCCTCCTTGCCAGTCTTTCTCTCATCTTTTCTTCTTGAGCTTTCTTGGTATCCCCTAGCAACATCTCCAATGCCTGCTGAGACTTGGCCACATCACCAAGCAGAAGAGCAACCTCATCGTATTTGCCTTCTTGGCGCAGCCTCCTCTCTTGAAGTTTTAGTTTGATCAGTTTTGCTTGACGTTCTTTCTCAGAGAGTTTAGCCCAATCACCTTCACCCATCTATAAATGATATACATGTATGAAACAAATGTCAATGATTAATGCTGTACTGTTCCATGCAATCTTAGTCTCATAAGTGTTGTTTTATTGAATTTTACTGACTGGCAAAGAGAGACAAGATATTTCAAATACAATGCAAATCATATTGAAAGTAACAACACAAATGCTTTCAGCTACATAATTGAATTAACCCACTTAACAGAATAAAGTGGTACATGGCAACATGATGCTTATCTTCACAGGCAGATCCAGTATCTTCACAGACAAATTATGGCATTATCAGATGACAGAGGTTGCAACTGAATGTTTGTAACCCAATTTTGGCTAATTGTGCATAACTTTGCAGATTAAACAGGACGCATTACATCTAGTTTTGCTCTTCATCTTATGGGTAAACAACAACAACAACATCATTAATTTGATTTTTACCTGTTTCATGAGAGCTTCTGCCAGCAGTTTATCCCTGAGGGCATCAAACTTATTCTCCAGTGCCTCAACAAGTTCCTCATCACCAGCCTTGGTGCTCACATCTGGCGTGGTCACAATAATGGCTACATTCTCATTCTTACCAAACTTCTTTTCCATGATATTTTGTTGTTGAAGCTTAGCAAGTGCTGTAAGATCCTGTAACAAAAATGTTAAGATGGTTTTATAGGGTTATGATTATACATATTATATAGTAATTCTTGGACATCCTGTCATACAAATTCATCTACATTTACTATTCTTATGGTTCCACAAAGTGAAGTTGAAAATGAAATGGAAAATAAATGAAAAACATTATACTTATCAATAGAATAACATTACGAGTACAGGCTGTATCAAAATGATTGTTCTTCATATGTTCTCCATCTGTTTTTGGTGTGTTTGAAATGCCTGCATCTTCCACATGCACCATTGGATCTACATTTAAATATAATGTATAAAGTACAGAGTATGGTCATTTCAAGTAGATCCAATGGTGGGTTTGGAAGAACCATGTTTTTCAAAAAACCAACAAATGAATGAAGAACAATTATTTTGATACAGCCTGTATATTAAACAATGAGACCTTTATAATATATTTTTTTCATTTACTGCATTTTTTAACAATCTAATGTATATTGCCAAAATGTAGTGAATAAATACAGCATTTGTGTTTTACAGTGGTTTCATTTTGGAGAACCTACAACAGGTTTGGGCATTTGCAGCATCTATGTGATTTCACATTACATACCTTTTCAGGGAGTTGTTGTACCACAGTCTCACTTTCCTTGTCTTGTTGCTGTTGTAAATCAGCCATAATACTGATTGCCACTTCTTCTTTGGTAGCAGACTGCTTAGTCTCTCTTTCCAGTCTCTTTTGTCTTCCGGGAGCTTTCACTGAAGCAGCTTCTTGCAAAATCTCCATGTGCTCTTCTTGTGTTTCTGTGACAAAATTAAATTTATCTATATAATGATCAAATGTGCTGTTTAAAGATAGGATGTTATAAGCACTCCAATTTCTAACAGAAATATTTCTAACAGAAATAGAAATGCTAGTGGTTATCAGATAATTTTATCATGAGACCAAATGAAAGAAAGAGAACAAAATGTAATTATTACACACACTTACTAAATTGCTGTGTTTTCCTTTTCCCCCAGAGCTCTAGCAGTTTTTCCTGTCGCTGCTCAGATGTCATATTATCAACAATCAATGCATCATCTCCTGTCAGCTCATACTGCAACAGCTCAAGCAGGGTTTCTCGTTCTTGTTGGTGTTTTTTCTCCAAAGCTTTAATAACTGCTTCCTGAATTGCAAAATATATTACAAATTGATAAATCACTAGTCAAGTCTAGTCATTGGTGTCACAATTTTACTAGTTAATCAAACTTACAATGTTGTTTCCTGCACTTGAAAATTCTTTTACATACTAATGGTGACTTTGTATTATTCAAACTATATCAAAATGGTTGGTATAGTTTGATCAGCTCGTAATTGGTGGGCTATTACCACAACTCTGAAAAGTAGATCCTCATTAAGAGTGATATAGTTGACCTTTCTGGTCTATACTTTATAAAGTAGACAAAGTATAGGTCTTGAATTAATAATTGGTGATACTTCCGGCGAGATTTCACAAGACAATTCTCGAAATTAAATATATTGATATTAATCCGGGATGTTATAAGGCTCGTCGATTATGAGCTGATCAAACTATAAGTATCTGTTTTCAATGTCTACCCCTTTCAAATGCTATAGCCACTTGAAATGACCCACACTCGTATAGTTTTTCAAGTTTTCATTACATGAAGGAGTAGGCTTACCTGCATCTGTGCTCTATCTCCATTGTCAACAACTTGTTCATCTTCTTCAGATATTGTAGATAGCTTCTGTTTCTTCTTATTCCTCATGGCTTCTATTCTTTGTCTAGCTAGTTGTTCTTGTCTACTCCTGTCATTCTTTAACCTTCAAAATTAAAATGGCAGACATGTTTATACTCAACAAATTTTCACACAGATATTTTACAAATTTTAAAAGGTGTATGTGTTCTAATCACCTTTGTTTCCAATGGACATTTTATTGTGAAATTTCATTGTACAAGGAATACATTTTAAAAAAATCCACATAGCTCCTGCATGAAAAGTATTTAATTATCTTTGTAATCACTCAAAAAGCATTTTGTGTGAATTTTACATCCGAACTAGGTGCTATTAAATTTTTATGAAACTTTTTATTTTACACGTAAAGTTTACGATTAGAAATGGACGGCAATTGAAAAACCCTCATTTTGGGCCATTTTAGACACTAAAATGCCCATAAAAAAGAATAGCACTTAGTTTCGGATGTAAAATTCACATGCACACAATGCTACCTGAGTGAGTACAAACATAATTAAATACATTTCATTCGGGGACTTTATCACCTTCCCAGTTTTAGTAATTCAAATAACTAACACATTTGATCTTTCTCTGATGCTGGTGGATATTTTCAGAAATCTTAGCATCAATAAATTTTAATGTCAGAACTTGACAGGACACCTGTCTTATTCTCTGATTATTACATATAAATATTTGATTACAATTCTTATACCTTTCCTCTGCAGCAGCTTGGTGCCTTTCTGCCAATCCAAGCACAAGTGCAGCAGCCATAAAATCATCTTCCATCTTTGCTTTACGCTGCTCTCTCTTCAATCGTGCTAGTTCTGCTTGACGCTCTTTCTCACTCAAATACTGATCCTCTGAGCTACGAAGACGTGACATGAGGGCGTCACGCTCTTCTTCAAAGCGTTTGTTGAGTTCAGCAAAAGAATTCTGTTCTTCGCCTGTGTCTTCATCCTCAGATATGCCTTCATCATCAGGGTCAAGTCCTATTAACATGGAAATTATTTATTATGTTATATTATACTTCAGTCTTATCTTGTATCTTGTATTGAAAGCAACAGGGCTTATTTGAGAAATCAAGAAACTACAACCATGGACAAAAGGGTTGGAATGAAATTAGTATGGTATTGCAAATGAACCCCCGTTCCCCCCAATCAATGTTGAATCCTGACATTTTGTTCATGTGCGCTCAGTAGTACCCAACATTGATTGGTGGGGCAGGGGGAGGTATTGGAGCTTAGGGTAATGTTTAGACTTGACACTAAAAAAAAGCGTCATTTCATCACTCTAAAAATAACGAAAATATGGCCATTACAAGGTGCACATTCTATTTTTCATTCCAACCTATTTTGTCTAGCATTGTAGGTACCACTTCTTGGGGAAATCCTAGAATTCATTGGGTTTTTTTTTTCAATTGAATAAGGGACTACTCCAAACAGCGATATTTCTAAATGATCAATGAACAGAAAGATGCATTGATCCCATATAAAGGTCATCAGCCCAAACAAGTATCCTTCACACCCTGCTTTTTCTACCAAACTTTACCTTCAGCCATTCTTTTCTTTCGAGCCTCAAGACGTCTTCTCAGTTTTTCTTCATAATCACTCTTGCTATCTCCCATTAATTTCTTGAGTTGTGTATCTGTCTTGATGAAATCTCCCAGCAACAATGCCAGCTCATCAAGTTTTCCTACAAGACAATTAAAATTGTTATAGCTCTGTAAAATGAGCTCTTCAGCATTCTGACATAAGAATATTAAGATAACATAACATCAAACTGGTAAAGTGAGATGAGGCCATGTTGGTTTTGTATAGTCTATCATAAATCACTACAAATCAGGAGTGGCAAAACCTGGAGCTTGTGCTGCAAATTTACATGGTGTCTCACTGGTCTAAAAACCTTAGCCACCCATGCTATAAATTAATGACAAGTCTTGGATTAGTCTCACCCAAAAATGTTTCAATAAGTAACACATATAAGTTTAAGGATTAGGGTTAAGGTTAGCATTAGCATATGGATTGGGGTCAGAAATGAGTGATTTTGATGTTAAGATTAGGGTTAGAATTTAGGTCAAGATTAGGATTGAATGACATCCACTATTCTAAAGTTGCTTCAGATCACACATTTTGTAAGTTTCCTTCTTTTTGTTTGTTCCATGTGATAATCAAATAAAAAAATGCATTGAAATATGTTATAGATTCTGACCTAAACATGATAATTACCTCATTTGCATGCTAAATTTGACAATTACATATACAAGTGATTTACAGCCTCTTACCTTCTTTTCGTAACCTCCTTTCTTCTCTTTTGAGTGCCAGGAGTCTTTTCTGTCTTTCCTGTTCACTCAGTAGAGCCCATTCTGAATCTCCAAGCTGCTTCTTCAGTGATTCCATCAGCAATTTATCTCGCAATGTGTCATACTTTTTCTCCAAAGCCTGAAAATCAATCCATTTATTTTATCATGAATGAATTACTTATTATAATTTAGCATGAAATTTGATTTGGTGCTAACATATTAGCAGTAAGGTATTGGGCTATTAAAGTCCACATACCCCCATGGAAGATTTTGGAAATATCTTTCACAGGGGGATATGAATTTGAATTTAAATAGAATTAGCACATTAAAACCAAATCTATTTGACACTCACCCTCCCTCTGTGGAGGATTCAGGTTGAATCTTTCTCAGAGAGTATTTCCAAAATCTTCCACAGGGTGGTGTGAATTTCAAAAATACAACAGCCCATTCTGCTTGATGCATCAATGATTTCATTCTGAAAGGCTTCCAAGTCCTCTCAGCCCTCAAACTCAAAATTGTGTTCAAAGTCTATCAGCAATATTCTTGCAAGGAGGATTGGCATAGCTATAGAATACCCATCTCACCTCCCAACACACAGGGTTAGGGTTAGGGTTAGGCACCCTGAGCAGGGTATTCTATAGTTATTCCGGAGGATCACCAGAGGAAGTGTAGTGGCTACATTGGCGCATTACTGAGAGAGTCTTCTGCACAATGGATGAAAAGTTTTAAATTGCGCACAATTTTTGAACCTGTACAATATAACTTATAATAAGTAGTGTATGCCATACATCAACAGCTTATGACACTGATACAGAAATGTGTGAAGTAAGTAGAGTAGACTGTATTATTCTACTAATAATGGTCACAACTGGCAGCACACTAAGATACATAAAATATATGACTGACTCACCTTGAGTAACTCTTCCTCACCGCCAACTCCTTCATACAATGTAAACACTATCAGTATATTCCTGCCTTTCTCTTTTTGTCGTTCCCAAATCTGTTGTCTACGTAGTGTTGACAGTTGCTCTTCGTTCTATAACATGAGGAAAACATTAACAAATAACACATTAATTTTCTAAAATTGTTGGCACAATTAGTCAACACAAAACCATTATTATTTTTTACAGTGCACTTTTATGTTATCAAATGTTGAAAATGTGACTGGACGCGGCGAATCAGCCGTAACGTCGGCCCCGGTCAATTTTGTTTTATTTCGTGTTTAGAAAATATATACCATAAGCTTTAAAATGGTATATCATTTGACTTCAAACGATATCCAAAAGCGGGGTTATGATTTGTTAAACTCTGTTCCTTCGACAAAATTGTATTTTTTATCGGTTCTATATGTGTCTCTTTTTCTACATTTCTGGTAATAAATATCCAACAGTCATAATTGGCGGTCATTTCAAATCATCCCCAAGTCAACGAGGTTCAGAAATATCCTCTCATTGTTCATTGTTGATTATACATACCTGGACAAAATACAATGCTTTGTTATCTACCTCTTGAACAGGATTTAGCCAAAGCAAACAAAGACAAGAACTACTCTATAGAAATAGGTAGAAGCTTATTATCCTCTTCAGCAGTAGTATTATTGATTGATTTAAACATCGTTTGATAAGATACTTGTCGCAACAAATTAATACACCTATGAATACGACCTTCACCTACATTTTACACTTTAACTCAGAATACAATTTGCCGAGTTTACGGCTGATTCACCGCATCCACTCACAAATGACTACATCTTTGCTAATCTTCGTGGCTAAGACTCACTTAACCCTACTGTACACTTTCATTTCCCCTCTGCTTGTTTAAATTAGCGCATAATTTTTACCATTGCACATTCACAATACGTCTGTAATTGTGCTTTTTACCGATTACCGATTATGTTGCTAAGTGATCGGCCATTCATACATACACGCTATGTAACAGCGCGCGTGATTGGTCGAGAGCCGGGCATAAACAGCGTTTATGCCCGGTGTCCCGGATGTTAGATCGCCGGGTAGGAAAAGTGCAGGAAAATCGTGCATTTTAGTAACTTTTTGTTATTATTTTGATGAAATAAGAATCAAAAAATGTTCTGGTATGTATGAACGGGGCAAGCGGCCCCTCGGGCATAAACAACCGTTTAGTCATGAAAATATATGAATGAACCCCTAAATTCAGAACCAGAACCAGATCAGTACAATTATGTGCATGACTACCGAATTCGGAGGCATGCATGCTACTGTGTTGGTTACTTCGGCCTTTCGGTAGACTGGTTTAGTATTGTTCTTGTGTCGATACGAACACATTAATTCATACTGGCGTCAGCGAAGACCATTTGTGCCCATAATTCAATCTCATTTATTTATTTATTTTTCACATTTCTGTTCAAATAATTATATTTAATACTGCTTTTGTATCTTTTTCTTCAAAACACCCCTACCCTCCCAATGGTACAGCCCTAATTTCAATTCATGGCAAAACGTCAAGGCCACATGGGCGTGCTGGTTTCCGGGGTCTTTTGAGCTGTAAGCCATTCTCAATTAAATTGGAGCGATCGCCACACACAGTACTATGACAGGAGTGCCGAAGTTGGTTGGGGTTTCCCTAGGTCCGGGCCCAAGGTCATGTCAGCAAACCAGCGCCCGAAACAGCAACAAACCAACACAAGCGTGAGAACTGCTCGCGCATTGTGATAAGCATGTAATTCACCCCGGAATTCACCTTTGTTTTTGTTAAATAACTTAAATTTTATGGACCAGGAGTAAGGAATTATATCCATCTGTACAACGCAAGTTGATTTGTGAGCTTGAAAGCTTAAAAAGCAGGCTGGTGCAGCTGCTGGTGTGATCGGTAGCAATAATCGGTAATGTTTACTTTTTTACCGGTCCCGATTCAGAACCAGTTAGGCAAATATCGGCACCGATTCAGAACTGCCGATCATGATCGGTGCATCTCTAGTACTTTTACATACTAAAATTAAGTTAGCAGTTCAAAATCTAGATCTCCTCCATTTCTGAAGCTAAAAGTTTGAATTCAAAAAGAAACATATGAAATCCTCATGAAAATGTAAGAAAACAAGCAATTTTAGCTCAGTCCTCTATCTTACCATGTTAGCTAGACTCATCAAGACAACTTCAATCTCTTTGTCTTGTTCTTGTTGTAGATCAGCTAACAACGCAGTCAACACCTCATCATCACTGATATCTCGCCCTTCAAATCTTTCTTCCAGCATCAGTTTTCTTAAGACACTCTTGATAGCACCGGATTCTTCCAGTATGTCTCTGTTGGTTTCTTGTGCATCTGTAAATTAATGGAAAGAAATATAGGATTAATAAAGTTGAAAATTGTGAGATATGTCAAGCATGTCATAGTGGATAGTAGTAAGTGTGGGGTATTTCATTTGAGCATAGTCCCTCCCTCCTCAATTCCCACAATATTGATTAAAAAAATGCACAAACAAATAAAGAATAATAATAATATTATAATAATTTATTCTTATATAGCGCATTACATCAAAGACCACAAGGCGCTTTACAATTAAAAACATAAGTACGTAAATAACAAAATGCCCATTGAATTATATGAATATATACATCATTAAGAAATAATAAAATAGGCACATGATGAACATTGCACAAAAGGGATTGCACGGAAAAAATACATGCAAAAGCAGCAAAGAAACAACTAAGTGAAATGTTCAAAGTGAGGACATAAGCAATAAAGCAAAATAAGTTTAACAAATCATATCAAGCATGAAAACATTGGCGAAAAAGATGTGTCTTTAATCTTGACTTGAACATTGACAGAGATGTAGCTTGACGGACATCTGTGGGCAGGTGATTCCACAGAGTTGCTGCAGTGACTACAAAGGATCTATCACCGTAGAACTAAACATCTCTAAATTAAAATCAAAATCCTTGATCCATTTGTATCATTTGAGTGCTCTCTCCCTTGGAGGGGATATTTAACAAATGAGACCTGTTCCAACAAAATACGAGGAAAGTTGCAAATCTTTATACTTGAGTTAATGTCAGATTGATAATCTGTGGATCATATGCTTTAAAATGATATATAACTCGCCAGGATTGTTCCCTCACTTGGTGTTCAAAAGTCAAGAATTCAAAGAAGAATTCTTTTGAAAGTAAATTAAATTAAACTTCAACACTACTTGTTTATTTTCGCTTACCGGGAGCGCTTTCGAGGAACTTCCTCATCGTCAGCCGATGTTGATGGCTCTGATGTATTGCTTGGAACCGGCTCGAGACCAACCTGATCATGCGACATCGGGTGACGACGAGGACGTCACAGAAGTCGGAAAGCGAAAATAAACAAGTAGTGTTGAAGTTTAATTTAATTTACTTTCATTTTATTACCACTACGTATGAATCTGCAATTCTATATAAGAATTCTTTTGTTTTCTTGCATTTTCTTCCCTGGCGACTTTCCGTTCATTTTGTGAGAACAGGTTTCAAATGGTCCTGCATATCAAAGGCATCTCAAAACTAAGAGTTGGGAGTTGACTTTATTCTGCTATTGTAGCAGAACTGATGCTTCATTCCTTACCTCTCTTATCCAGATTAAGACTCTCTGCACTGCCCTTCAAATCCTGTAATCTTCGTTGTCTTGCCTCATGTGTCATTTCTTTAGCAGCTTCTCTTAAATCATCACTTCCTTCATCCATAAGAATCACCAGCTGTAACTCACGCTCTGCTGCATGCTTGCGTTCAAGTTCTTTCAACACAGAATCCTTCCAACCAATAAGATCACCTGTCAATTTAAAAATAAATGATAGGCTTAATTTGTTTCCTTAATTTGACTAAGTCGTGAATTGGTTCGCCTCAAGTAGTGAAGGAGGTGCATTATTCTCTGGTCACAGTATCGAATCGCATGCGCAAAGTTAATTGTACAGAGCATACAAGCATGCATACAAGGGCAGTTTGTTGGCATGCTTGCAGCAAAACCGCAAAAAAGCCTTGATGTCACTACCAAACTTGAGGTGAACCAAAAGAATACTACATTTTGTGCTGTTTCCAAATATTTACTTCATGTCAGCTACTGGGTCAGTACTAATGTTCGTGTAGTTTTCACTGCATACATTCAGACTTATTTCTGGGTAATTGGAACATGTTCAACCATTAAAACAGAGTCCAGATCAGATCAGATCCTGGACGCCAGTATCATTTTAAAGAATAATGAATTCATTTTGTAGTTACCTGTTTCAGGTAGAGCCTGTTCTTCTGGTTCTACGGGTTCTTCTAATCCTTCTGCTTTACGTCTTTTACGATTAGCTATACGCTCTCTGGCTAATCGCATCTGTCTTTCACGGTCTGCACGCAATCTGAAGTGACAAATTGTTCAATACAAATACATCAGGAAAAGAGATTAGTTGTGATGGTTTTGATAGTTTAGTTTCATTGTTCAAATTATGAATTGGTAGTCCTTGAAAGCTAGCAATTGTGGTTTGCCCAAAATTGCCCAACCAAATTTGACCCTTATAAAACAGTAACCAGGCTTCAGCAGTCTACTAGGGATTTAGTGAGTTCAAATGTGTTAAGCTGAATTAATACTCAATCGCTTTTGCAGTAAAGCGATTCTCACACATGCTCAGTGTTTACTTACATTTCCAGAGCGTCAAGGCGATCAATCGATTCAAATCGCTGAGGCAAAAACTACATCGCTTTTGCAAGTAGAAGAAATCTCAACTTCCCAGCGATATTGCTCGACACATGAATGCGCCAACCAATCATATACAACCATCTGGAACTATTATTTTGCTAATTAATTTACCTTTCTCGATTATTAACTTTTGGTGATGAATTAATTCAAAGCAATAATTATTGACAGCAACTGATGTTTTAAAATGTATTTTGTGGCATTTAGAATATTTTAATTGTCGTCTGCAATCGCTATTGCCGTGATAAGTATAAATGCAAAAGCAACAAGCGATGCATCGCAAAATTCGGCAATTGCCCATCACTTTCCAAAAGCGTTTAATCACAATCGCTCGGTTATCTAGTGTAAATTCAGCTTAATTATGACCTTCTATTTGTAATTTGAGTTACTGCCAAGTTGAATAACTGTTACAACAGCTTAATAGTAGAATTTTCTTATTTCTAGTCCAATAAACAGTACTCACTGTGGATGTTTCGATGTCTACCAGACATCTTTTTCTACACAATTACAACAGCTACAAATGTGACTTATCATCTGTCAAAAGCATTTATCCCTGGAGAAAACGCCCTGTCCAAAATGGCAGGTGGCTAGCTGAGATACAAGACTTTACGTAAACCGTAGAAGAGATGTCTGATTTCTATCTTTACCTACTTATAAGCAATATTATAACAAAGATACTTACCTTTCTTCCAGACTTAGTCTGTTCCTTTCAGCCAGTCCCATCAACAAGGCTGCTTCATCAAATTTATTCTCCCTTTCTGCTCGTCTTCTTTCTAAGCGGAGTCTCAGCAGCAGTTCTTGTCGTTCTCTCTCACTCAACTCCCTATCCCGTTGCTTCTGTAACATAGCCATAATGGCTTCCAGTTCATCATCAAAGCGATATTGAAGATCTTTCAAGATGTTACTGCCGGGCTTGGTTTCTGCTGTTACTTCTATATAAAAAGAATTGACACATAAGGATTTTGTTAAAAAATTAATCTTGGTTGAGCACTAATTTATACCTCTGGGTTTGTAGAGGTAGAGATAAGTTGATATCTAATCCTACAATAATTGTGTAAGATGACTTACTTATTATGTACAAGTATAATGCATACATGTTAAAAAGTCATATTCTTGTGGACATCATATGACTGTTTATACATAACAATATTATTTTGAAATAAAGGTTAGTCCTAAATCCTGACTTGAATTTGATTAAAAAATTTAAATTTAGGAAATAGCTTGTGGTCCAGCAAAAAGGCTTCTGGTTCTTTAAAACCATACAACCAAAAGCTTCTTTTTCTGCATAAAAACTGAGGGCTACCGATGAATAAATAATGGGGAGTACATCATTTATCACCTTATTTGTACTTCCAAGTTCACCAACTTCACATATATATTTCCTGGAATATTATTAGAAGTCGGTTTATGATACTCACCTGAGTCACTCTCTGATTCTGATCCAGAATCTAATCCCTGTGCTTTTCTTCTTTCTCTACGCAACAGTCTTTCTTCTATGTATTTCTCATACTCTTCTCTACTTTTACCCATTATGGCTTCCAATTTTTTCTGATCCTGAAAAGATAAAGTGAATTACATTCTCATACCCTGCCAAACAATAACCATTGTAAGCAAAATTGTGTGATTCAATGCAGTATCATTTCTTCATTCAACAAGCAAGCTAACTCAGAATCATCCGACATCATTGCAGCAGACTGCTTTTCACATTTAAAAAACCAGTCAAAATTTTTATTTTGTTTCACAAACTAAAATAAGTGTAAGTGATTTTACATTTATCACAATACCTTGAAAGCCTGTCCCAGAATACGTCCCAGCTGGTCTAGTCTCCCCTCCTGTCTGCACCGTCTCTCTAGTAGTTTCTTCTGCATCAATCTTCTTTGCCTCTCCTCTTCACTCAGGTCTGACCATTCTTTCATTCCACATTCACTAATCAATGCCTCCATAAGAAGTTTATCCCTGTGTTCAAAATTAACAAGAATTATAGTAATCCTTGCTTTTAAAGACTAAAACTGTAGTTTACTGTAACTGTGACTTAGACCTACTAGATAGATGTTTAAACCATGATCACACAGTCAAATACAGCTAAATTTTATTCCTTTCCATTGTGTGAGCTTGACACAAGCATTAATCATGCTATAGTCCATTTGGCTTCTTTGAGGCAGTGACATCAGTACTTTGTGTGTGTACAGATGCACCACCTTTAATGGTGCATGTAAACACACCAGTTATTTTGAGTCGACCCATACAATTTAATACTGCACTGACGACACTGCTATGAGGAAGCCAAATAGACTACATTGTATAATGTGTCATTGTGAAATGATTCAGACCCCATTACACACAATGTAATCAAGGACCAATCAGATTACAGAATTATTTAAATTCAACCTGTAAGCAGTATATAACTCAAACTCAACCATTTTATCACCTTGCCCATTGACTCATGTTGGACCAGCTGCTTAAGTTCCCAACTGACCTGAAATTTTTTAACATATTTGACAAATGCAGGATATTGTTTTTCCTAAACAAGGCCACCAGGAGAAATTTGTGATTAGGATGTTCAAATTTACAACTATAGTTGCTGACAGAGATAAACTCAGAATGTTGCGACTGACGCCATTCACGTCAATAATTAAGACGAGTGACATCACACGCAACATTCCAGGTTCATCTCCTGGTGACTACAGATACTTGGGCAAGTGATAGGTACAAAATGTACATATTAATTGTGTTAAAACTTGCACACATGATCACAACACTCAACTACTAACAATCAAGTGCTAAATTTAAACCCTAAAACAGTACTTTATCAGTCAGATGTTTAAGCTATTAGTTCAAGACAATTGAAAGTTAAATTATCATGATCAGAGCCGAGTAACACCCACCTGAGACACTCATATTTTAATTCCAATGCCTGCACAATCTCATGTTCTTCTTTGGATAGTTGAAACATTGCCAGGCATACTTTGGTGATATTATCCAGCCACTCCTCTGTCCTGGCTCGATGTTCACGTCTCCATATATCAGCTAAATCAGCAGCAATCTTAAAAGAAAATAGAAGTAATTATGTTTTAAAACAAACAATAAAGGCTATTGTTTTGACCAAAAAAACAAAACAATGTTGCCTTTATAATGGTTACCTTCTTATATGTATATCATTAACTGTAAGGTACAACTTGTGATCTAGCTCATTACTAACAACTAAAGTATAGTTTCAGCTTCATTGTCACCACTCAATATTTGTTTCTGTATTGTTTTTGCCCCACTTACATTGTATACCATGATCAATTAAGTAATACGTGGATCTCATACCATTGCGAATTAATGTTATCAAACTTTAACATGGGCGTAGTTACATGCAACATGAAAGTAGCATGTCACTCTCGTGTTGGTGAACACATACCCCTCCCCATGCAGGGTTGATGTGCAGATGAACTAAAATACTATATAATTTCCAACTCTTTATACATACTAATCAAATGATAAGTCTCATACCTTATACTGCATCTCCATAAGTATAGACTCCACTTCTTGAGCTTGTTTCTGTTGTACATCAGCTAAGACACATGCAGCTATCTGAGTGTCATCAAGGTTATGTCCTCCTTTAATCTCTTGTCGCCTATCACAGACATATATAATTATGGTGTTGTTTACAATATGACTTGCAAATTCCTGATAAATTTCCACACAATTTAAGATATATCACTTTTGCTAGTACACAATGCCTGCAATTATATTATTGCTACCTTTTTAAATGTATAGCTGTTGTATTGAAGGAACATTTACTTTTACAAAGTTTCTTTCATAACGATCTAGAGAATACAAAGAACCTTGTAAATATGTACCAATTCCTATCAATGCTTATTAAACATTGTGGGTCCTTCTCAAACCTTTTAAAATGATTGATGATCTTTGTTAACAAGGCTATGATTAGTTTTTCAATAAATTCTGAACAGGTAGGGAATCCCAAGGGTTCCCGGGCTATGGCCCAAAAAGCATAACAGGTTTCAACACTTCTGTACCCCAAAATATCACTACTTTGCAACATCAATTTATCAAATCCTTTGATTATTTTAATGTACCTGTCCTCATGGTATATTCCCACAGCTTCCAGTAGCATCTTGATGAAAACATTCCTTTTTGAAGACCTGTATTCCACAGAGCTTTGACGCCAGTTAGCACATTGACTGCGTAGTTCTCTAAGTCTTTCATCACGAGCATCTGACGTTTTGCAACGGGCATTAGCACGCCAACTTCCACTCTCTTTCCCTTGTAGCAAGTAGATAAGAACCTGAAATCAATTTAAAGGATTTTTATTTGAAAGGAAAAAGGACAGGTTATTTCAAACAAATGAACAAATAATGTACAATCTTATAATATGAAATTGGTTCATTTTTTTCAAACCTGATTTTTAAAATGTCTTTAAGATACTGTGTACAGATACTTTTTGCGTGCAGTATATTTAGCAGCTTTCAAAATGCCTTCATCAAACCAAATATTAAAAAATTAACACAACACATAAACCGCACCTGTCTTTCATAGCAGTGCTTCTTGAGCACCTGTCTAATAATTTCCACCTGCCAGTCCACAACACCTGTTGATTTCCTAATTGGTATGTGATCTTTCTCCTCATCTTTACTTGGTTTCTTGCCTTTCTGATGATAAAGTCTCTCCAAAGCTACAAGTTCATGTAAGTCACGATCACTGTCAAACCTGAATGGGGAAAGTAAAATATTTATTTGTACAGAATTTTATGTATGTAAACACACAAAATATAGATAGAAATTTTCTGTTTTATGGTGTGTATACACATGCAATAAAGTATATTACAACATTTAACCCTGACAACCCATATTTCACTTGTATTTTAAATACTCTGTGCCAAAGTTGTGCGCTTACTAGACATAGACGTACTGACCTGGGGAGTAGAGGTGTAAGTTACCCCCGGCACAAAATTGACCAACAATTGTAATGTGCATCTCCTTTTGGCACAGTTTTAGGCCACACTTGTCCTAATTTGGACCCATTTTGGCGTTACAATTTCAAATTTTCACATTTTCGCACACTCCATGCACGCTTTTGTCCAGGTTAGATCATTATAGTTGCGGATCAGCGGAACAATTCAAAAACATTGCCCCCCGGCTTGGTGGCCCTGATACACCCCTGCACTTAAACATATGTTTAAAACAATAGCAGTGATACATTTCACTACTTGGCAAAATAAGATGGTTGTGGTTGTGTTAGTTCATATTGATTACCTTTCACTTTTGAATTCTTGAGGCCTTTCAGCAAGTCCTGTAGCCATAGCACAATATTCAAACTGCAACTTTTCAATATTGACAGTGATCTGCTGTGATGCTATTAGCACATACTCTGTGATCATTTCTATTGATGTCAATGCTTTAGCATCAGCTCCTTTGAGTGCTGCCAAAAGGAATTCTCTTTCTGCCATGTGTCTCTTGTGAAGGTCTACCAAAAGCTCACCTGTTGTAGAGGTACCTGTGGAAAGATGTCATGTGAAAGGTCATTGGGTGATGCTAAATGTATAGGATAGACTAATTCCAATCAGCCGCAGCCGTCTACACTTCGCATGTACTTTTTTTATGCTTCTTAGTGATGACTGATTATCTTACATTCTTAGTCAGTGGGAGTAGTCTAGTTCGTAGACACATTTCTGATTGGACAATCGCATGATTTGGTGCCGTCTATCAGGCCGTAGAGCGACCCCACGTCATCATGCGTCTTGATAATCGTAACACGCGTGTAGAGGTCTTGGCGTATGTATCGCGCTGGATGCGTGAGACTAGTGCGGAATACTGGCGTGCACGCGCTAGCAATACGCGCAACAGAATACGTGAAGTTGTAAACAAGTTTCGTTCATTTTATAATGAGGGAGTTTTTATGACGGTAACTTAGTTTTTGCTTTAAAAATTGTTTACAGTTATTAAAATAATATTTAACTGACTAAGAATGAGAATAAGCGATAGGAATTTTTATTTTGCCTATCCTCTACCTATGATAGGCGACAGGCAGGTCCAATATTTTTATCGTAGTGGATACGGCTGCGCCGGCATCCACTACTCAAAATATTGGACCTGCCTGTCGCTCTATCACATGTAGAGGATAGGCAAAATAAAAATTCCTATCGTTATTCTCTAAGTCCATATCGTGACGGACTTCTGAAACATATTCTTTGGTTGTGTGCCGTAGTGCGACTGACTAGCGGTGCCCGTGTACCGTATAGCTGTACCACGCCTCTGTGACAAGATCGCGCTCAGAAGTTCTAAAAACAACAAACTCGGTCAAAAGGTCAATTTGGACACAACTGCGCATGCTCTATGCCACAGGAATCCTGTTGCAAAATCCATCACTTTTTTTCCACATGGTTTTCTCAGTCATCAATCCAGACGGTTGGCGACTGAGGGCAGCAGTCTATGTATAGTATTTCATCAAACCAGAGGTGCATACCCTAAACACTGACACCATCCCTTTACCACAAGAACCTGACCACATCAGTGGCGTAGCCAAGGGGGGAGCAGCTGCCCCCCCCTGTGGGATGGTGACCGCTCTGACATTTAAGACTTTTTTGTGTTTCTGACCAAATTTACATTATATTTTGCCATTTTAACCTCAAAAGTGCCAATTTTTGTGCGCTTCGCTCGAATTTATTCACTTTCAGTACCATATTTCACCAGTTTAGCTTCAATATGGCAAAATTTTTCCCATGGACTGCATTTGTAACAAAAGGTGCCCCCAGTGAATTTGTCTTGCCCCCCCCCCCCTCTGAAAAAGTGCTGGCTATGCCACTGGACCACATTACAATGAAAAGTCTTCTTCATTCTTTCTTACCTTGCACCTTTTGACCATACTCTTTGGCAAAGATTTCAAATATCTCATCTTCACTTTTACCATCAGCTTGTAACATTGTTGCTCTACTTTGCATATCCTCTTGGTTATCAAGATGCTGGAATCTGATGAATCCCATCATTGAGACCAAGCGACTCTCATACTGCTGATATGATATAGTCATTTGGGGGATTTGATCTAGTAGGTCTTGTTTGCGGAACTGTTGTTCTTTCATCTGTACTCGTAGCACCTGTTCTTCTTGTTCGCTTTCACTTAGCGATGACCAGATTGGTTCACCTGAAATTGATCAAAATAGAGAAAAACACTTGCTTTAGCAGTATTTTTACACTTCTTGCAATTCAGCGAATTGATTCTTAGCCTTTGCTTCTAATCTAAGTCGCTTCTTGCTTATTTGCATTTCAATTAAACCCATGAATGTCTCAGTTTGAGCAATACAGGTCTCTTTAGTCATTGAATTACTGACCTATTTGCTAGTATTAGTTTCAAAAGTCATGGGAGTTTAGAATGGGCATTTTACTGATTTTGTTTAATCCTGTTTAGGCAACTTGTACTGGGTTTTCATGATCCTTTGTAGGCAAGTTTATAGAGGTCAGTGTAAATAACCCAAAACCTGAAGAAATTGAAACTAAATCTTATCAAATGCCAGTGTGCATGGTCCATGCCATTGCACATAATACAAAACTAAATCATGTATAGTAGCAGTGAGCACCAGCACTGTCATTTCTGCAGTGATGTCATAGTTTCAATTCTTGTACATACTTTTCTACAAAGCATTTCAGAGAATATGAAAACAGTCTATCCTTTTTGAACACATTTAACCTACAATCCTCGGTATAACACAAAGTATCATTATACACAATACTTCACAATAACCCAATGGTAAATTACTGAACTTACCAATATGTGTTTTGACAGCTTCCCATAGTAGTTTTTCTCTTAGTATATCATATTTTTCATCCAGAGCCTCTAGAAGATCCTGCACAGTAACTCGATTTCGACACATGCGTTCAACGTCATCTAAGTCTAAACCATCATCAAATATTAATGTTTCAACACCAAGATTAACCCATCTAAAGAATAAAAAGAAACACAATGAATGCATTACTTTATCATAATGATCAAAATATATGCATATTCAAATTATAATGGTGTATCACAATGCACTATGGTTTTTTTCTAGCTTTATGGCTATGGTAAGGTCTACAATCAGTCATCCAGAACATGAATATAGGCCTACATGTATGGTGATGTATTTCTGATTAAAGTAGGATTGATGATGAGGGTACGGTTTTGGGTCAAATGTCCTTTTACACAATCTTATTCATTATTTCGAGGCTTGAGAGCCAAAATGCCTTAACTCACAATCACCTGATATGGTAAAGATCTCTAAAGTAGTATCTGTGTATGTATATATATTGTCAACTTTTAATCAAAATGAAGATAAATATCACTATCCTAGATGCACTTACGCCTTGAACAGTAAGTGCTTAGAAATCTAAAATTACTCTGATATTTTAGATTGTCAAAAATATGACTATCTATGCTGATACGGATTGCTAATTGATTCAGCTTAGAGTAAAAACAATATTGACAAGCTACTTGTAGCTTTCTGATTGTAATCTCTACTAGCCATTTTACACAAGGTTTTTGCCACTTTCTTCTCTCAGTCATATCACTATTAGATCACTTTCTATGCTATTTGGCCAAACAGACAAAAAATTATGTTTATAACAAAAAAAATTATTATAAAGTTCAACAAAACATCTATGACTACAAGGCAAGATATGTAAATGACCTAAAATTTAACCAAAAATAAGAAAGTATTTTATGATCAAACCATTCTTTGGAATTCTTCAGATAAAAATCTGAAAGTTTAAAAATCTGTTAAACATTTCTGTAATCAATTCTGCAAGCACTTCCCTTTCCCTTGTCTTTTGGTTATGATATGTACATGTAAAGTTGCTTTATTTTTTTAATTTCATTTGATTTTAGGGAAAGGCTAACTTTCAGGCCTTTTCCTCCATATGTATCATGTTCGCATATGTATATTTTTTAATGTCTTTTGTTGCAATGATTTTGATTTTTTGATTTTTATGGAAATAAATATGAATATGAAATAAGAATACATGACACAATGAACCTCCCAATACCCATGATGCTTTAAAGGGACCATTGAAAGAAAAACATATTTGGTATCAAAATAAAGCTAATAACATAGAGAATCCATTTCTAAAATGATTTTGCAATTTTCCATCATTTTACCCCCCAAATCAGCCAATAAAGACAAAGCGCCCAACATTGCGTCTGTTCCGCCCAATTCATATGTTCAGAGACACGTGGCAACCCCTGTGACGTCAAAGTGGTTATCCTTTCCGCTGCATGGCAACACTGCATAGGCCAGACCCGGTCCTAAACCAACGCATAAACATGTTTACTGCATGAACTTTTCTGTGCCTTTTAGGCCTAACACGTATATTAAAAAGGATATTATAATATAAATTACAAATCTATAATGACGGGCATAATGTTGCAAGATGCCGACCATGAGACGGACACTATACTGGTAGGCCTACTATGAATCGATAGGCCTACATAAGTCTAGCTACAATAATTGGCCAACAACGGGGAAATACAAGTATTAGGCCTACGTGTTGACAAAGTCAAAGCTGTGCTAGCAGCTCGGCTTTTGCAAGAGAGTATCTTTTGTTTTGAGGCATTCAGGTATAGCAACTCTTTACTTCATTTTCCTCTGATATATGATAGGAAAGAGAGGCCATGATGTTTCGGGTTAGCCCATTTCTTTAGGCCTACCTCCCGGGCGTGCGGCTTAGGTTACCACCGCCAGGCCTAACGCAAGCCGAGCATGACTCCAAAGCTTGGAAGCTGAATAGGGAATGATTAAGTTTGATTGTTGTTTCTTTAAACGGTCGCTCGATCCGTGTAGAGACACATTTCCTTAATAATTATGGAACCAGGTTCAAAACTAAAGCCAGACTGGCGAGATGCGCAGCGGTTGTTCCCTCGCCTTGTAGGCCGATCACTGAGGTCCCGGGTTCAACTTCAAGCCCCGATGCGATCTGATTGTGATGATTAATGATTCACACTGCAGCGAAATTACAGCGCTTTGAACCCTCCCAGATTAGGGAAAAGGAGCTATATAAAAGCCCAAATTTATTATTTTTTATTTATCTTTATAAGCCTATATGAGAAATGAGAAACAAATTTGAAGATATAAAGAACCACAAGAAGAACATATAAACATGATAAAGGCCACTCCAAACAATCAAATGAACAATATTTAGGCTACTGCCAGCCTTTAGTTCGCGTCAAGGAAATGCTTAGGCCTATCCCAATCTCAACTCCCACTGAAACTTGCCAAGTGTCTGAGCCGCCGAGCGTTTTATCAAAGGTAGGCCTGAGTTCCAAAGTTTATGTTGATTGGGTATTAGTGTTATAAAATACAGCGCGCCCGTTTTTATTAATGTCTGACATTAATTTCGCAAAGCCTAGGCCTACCCCCGGGCCTAACCGTTAACCATCCACGCATTAAAAGTAATTGTATGTTACCTATTTGTTTTTATTGTACTTTTGTAGCATAGGCTTTTTGAAGCTTTTCAGGAACAGCTTGCATGTTGTGTTCTTCATCTGCCGTTTGAGCCACTGCCCTAGTTCCAACAATAATATCGGCAAGTGTCCCATAGGGGAATAAATGTGCAAAATCGGTAGGCCTACGCCTACTTTGGCATGTTGGGTATGAAAATAAGCACTTTTGAAAGTTGAGTTACGGTACGTTAAAACTTATGGAATAAAAAGGCTTTTTTATCAATTGAAAAACATGTCAGCTCTTGGGAAAAATAATCATCTCTTAAATATTAAAGTACGGCAAAATAAAATATATAGGCCTATATACCCCTGGGCCCAACTAGGCACGAGAGGTGCTCACGCCGGCACATCATCTGCAATTTTAATATGTGTTGCGGCTATTATTAATTATCTCGGCGATATCCCTAGTCATCGTCGCTATCATACTCATAATTAGTTTTATACATGCCAGGGCCTACATAAAGTCATCGGAATCATATCTTGGTCATGTTGACCGGGAGTTGAATTTATAAATAAGTAAAATATTTTAGCTCCATGCTTGATGATGATATAAAAAAATAACAATTGATCGTCCCCGTCCGCCTCCTTTTGCAGGGCATTGTCATTGAGGGATTCTGAAATTTTCTTGCTATTTTCTTTATTACAGGAAAACTTTTAAAAAAAATGTTTCAGAAGTTAATAATATTGTCAATTGATTAGATTTGCTTCTGTCCAATAAGCATGTCAATTTACAGGCTTTGTTTTAATCATCCTCTCAGACAACCATCAAATAAGAGCCTCATACACAACTAATGATATCCGGGAATAATGTAGGCCTACATAAATGATCGATTTTTTCGATAAAAAATTAATAAATAAAACGGCCCTCTACTTCCTCTTTTTAATAATATGTGAACAATCAACTTGCAATTGACCATGTTGACCTTAAAATAATAAGTGGTTGTATTATTGCATCTGATATCGCATATATAGGCCTATCGCGATCGATCGCTGTTGTCATTTTTTGCCCCGGCAAAAATGTCAGCACAACACGAACGCGTAACCACAATGACGTCATCGGAAAAGCGCCCAATTTTCTATTTTTGATATTGACACGCGATGTAGCGTCGGAAGGGGGTAAATCGAGTACGTTGTTTTCATTGTATTTTTATTTCTAAAATAGTTAGTTCTTCAGTTGTTTCAGATATTGATTCTATATTTTATGGGCTTTATTTTGATACCAAATAATATTTTCTTTCAATGGTCCCTTTAAGACTGGGCCATTCCAGATAAACAATGTACCCCCAGTATAGAGGTTTTACATGGTTGCCTGAACACATTACCATATCTAATAATGTTACATGATGCAAGGCACTGAGATAATTACCAAATGATGCAAGGCAGTAAGAAGCAGCAGTAAAGGGAAAATTAGGGGACACCAAGAAATCAGAGGAGGTGGGTTTCTAGGGATACTCATAATACCCTTGCAATCCTCGTAAAAATATATCAGAATAAATTTCTGACTTAACGCAGATCCCAACTGATATACAATGTACAGAGCAAATGTGTAGATTTCCCAGTAGATTGATAAACTTTGGAAAATTTGTTTTAGATTTTGAAGATTTTGAATTCTACATCAGTGAGACCAACAAACAATTTTTTAAATAATCAACTTCCAGTACAAGATATACATGCTTGCTCCATTAGTCTACATGCCTTATCTTGTATAACGCTCCATTTATAGCATAGTTTTATGAAAGCTGTTCAATTCCCTGTAGTCTGACATAATTTGGTTTGCTGACTTCAAACACAGAGCCACAACAAGCATTGGCTACAAAGTGAACATGTCCTGACACTTCTAGCCTCATGATGGATAAAACAAGGATTTATATCGCATGCTAATGTCAACATCAGGAAATCTATGTTGTCAAGCATGCATTGATGTATTTCAATGAAATGTTGCACTGGAAATTATCAATTCATTACAGACTTCGGCAATAGAATCAAAATAGGCATTATTAGTAAGAACAATGAGTCACATCTCACTTCTAGCCTTTTTCATCACACTGGCATGTTTCGGTATCATTGGAAATGTGGCCATCATCTGTGTGTATGGGCAGAAAAGATTCTCCAAAACCAGTGGTATCATTTGCATCCTTACCCTGGCAGTTCTGGACCTCTATACCTGTACCATTGGATTTGCCACGGTATTTGTGGGTGTTCTCAATATCTCTCCAAATACGACAATGTTTACTGATGAACAGTCAGTCGGACAAGACATCTTGTGCAGATTATTCAGTGTGTTCACTGGATTTAACCGATTTGCCAGTGTATTTCTGAATGCTGTTATAGCTATTAACAGGTACTGTGTAACGTGCAGAATGCGAGGACCTGTGAGGAATACACTGAATACCCTTCGCCTTATTGCAGTAGGCTTAGTACTGGCTATTGCTTTGTCCCTAATTAACCTTCAAGCGTTTGGTTTGCACAGAGAACCCAAAACACAGGCTCTTGTGTGTACCTGCGAAAGATGCACACTTTCATTCAACATCTTCATGCTACTCTTTTTAATATCACTGATACTGATAACGCTATTAGATATATTAATTGTGTGTAGAATTAGAAGACAAAGAAGAGCTATAAATATCACTTTTGGAGCACAGGGTAACCACTTTGATGCAAATGCACCACAACAGGTTCAACCACAGCATCAAATGCCTAAGATAAACAATCCGATTGGCTATGTTACAAAGATGCTCGTTCTGTCAACAGGGGTGTTTGTACTTTGCTGGATACCAGCATTTGCACTTGCTATTTGGAATTATTCCATCAACTATTCTCAAGCCATCAATCTGAATCAAACATGGCAACTGATTATTGTAAATACATATCACGTCAACAATGTCGTAAATCCAGTGCTGTATGCTATGACCAATAAACACTTTAGACACAAACTGATGAAGTTTGTCAGTGGTAGAGTATAGAAAGATGAAAATAAATAAAATTTAAAATGGTAATCAGTTTTTATTCATAGCTGACCCCCTCCCTTCCAATCTGTAACAAAACTGCAAATGGGCAAAATAACATAAATTTATGTCTTTTGGGGAAAAAATTTGTATCTTCAATTCGAAAGGTCAAAATTTTAAAATGATCATCGGCTTTTCCTCCCAGCTACATAAGTACATGTCAGTAGATTTATAAATGTTATTTCAACAACTGTTTAATATGAAAAATAAAAAAATATCAATTTTTAATAATTTGCCATAAAATGTGTTTTATATCGCCAATTTCAAATTATCATAATTACTTGATATCACTATTAGGCCCCCCCAAAAAATTTTTAAAAATTTAAAAACAAATGCGAAATGCGATTTTTTTATATTTTTTATTCCCGACTTTTTTCATGGTATTTTGAGAAAAAGTCTGATTTTCGCCGATTTTTCTGGAAAAACAAAATTCCAGATTTGTTTTTTGTCAAATCGTGGATTTTACAAGCAGCAAGCTTTGAGACAAACCTTTTTTTGGCCTTATCAGAAGGACATTCCTTGTATTCAGAATACAATTTGATATGTCTGATATGCACTCATGTCCCACAAAATATAATGTTGATATCCGATCCCTGAAACTATAGAATACACTATTTATGCACAGACCTTTCATACTGGCCGGCTAAAGAGCGTAAAAAAGAACTATATAGTGAATCAACCCCACTTCCATGTAAACAGTACCAAATCGGCAGACTGTTGAAAGTTGCTGAAAAACTATAGGTAACGCCTGTGCCGTGCGATGCTATGCAGATTGACCACATGTGGTGATTTGATGATGTGATTCAAGTAGCCAATCAGAACCAGACAGCGTGAAAGGTCTTTGCAATAGTGTACTATAGTAGGAATTCCAATTGAATGAACGTTTTTGATACATGTGTGCATGGATCCTGCACATAATGATGGGATCGTGTGTGTAGTAAAGTCGCTGGGTGAACGCTTATAGGGGCATTGGCGGTCAATGAAATGAATACGGTAATTATAAATTTGAAGAACTGATATTGTATGTGAACCAGCAAAGATTCTGAATTCAGAAGGAAAACAGAACGAGAGGATAAATTTGTGTTCTTCTTGTACATTGTACCTGTTGAGTTTTCTCTTGGCTCCTCTCTGGAACTTGTCTCTGTACTGCTGCTTTTCTCTTGCTTCAATGGCTTGGATAAATTCATCCTTCTGCAAGTGCGTGTGTAAAAAAGAGTATGTAAAATTCAAGAAAGAAAAATTAATCTCTTACTTGACATCATTATGACAGGTGTATGAAAAGTTATGTATTTAGTACTCAACATTTTGTACAGCTGCAATATTTTAGAATCTCATTTTGAAACTTGTGTCCCAATTACACACATGATACTATCTGCTGTAATTTCAGTAATTTCTGGTAACAACTTTTGATACCAGTATTCTACTTGACTTCAATATTTTCAAATCCTTACATTTTATGTCTGAATTTGATCACTTTAGACAAAACAAATCTCATGCTATATACTCTATAGGCCTCTGCAGCAAATTCAAAATCTGACAATCAACTTATTTTTAACTATACTCAAGATCAAGTCACAAATGATTAATTAAATTATCATATGAATAGGAATTAATAATACCTGGAGAACAATAAACTCTTTATGGTCATGGTAGTCTGCTTTCCTCTTTTCTCTCTCCAGTTTCTCACAGACATCCACCACTTCTTGATCCTCACAGACATCACCAGGCAATGGTAGATTACACAACCACATACGGATTTCATCAAAATTCACATCTTGGTTGGACTCATTCCTAGCCTCCATAAACTTCTGCCAAGTCACCATAGTGAATTTTTCCTGGTGTATTGCTTTGAAAAGAAGCAATGCTTCCTTGACAGAGATCCTATCATAGTCCCTTGTATCCAGAGCTTTGAAATCCCACCAAGCACTTTCTTCAACCGCCTTTCTTCGTTCAAGCTCAAAAAGGAGAGGAAGAAATTGCTTACGAGGGCATTTACCCTTAGCTTCTTTCCCACATGTCAGATTTACAGCAGCCTCAATTTGATCCCATGCTATTGGAGCAAAGTAAAATGCTCTGTGAAATTCTTGGATTTGGTCATGGTCAATATAACCTCGAAAATTGGGGTCTAGCAGATCAAATATGGCGGAGAATTCATCTTCCATGTCTTTTTCATACTCTGCTTTCTTTGTTGAAGCCATACTCCTGCAATGACATTTGAATTTCAAGAAGTTTTAAATACCCTGGTAGTTCTACATTCATAAAAGAAATAAAGCAAAGTTAGTAAAAATCATATTGAAATGGAATCAATGGATGTAAAACAATTTTAGAACAACACCAACTTGCTTGACACTTTTACTGAAACACTGATTTTCTCATCGTTTACTCTGCAAATCTGTGCATTTCTTTTGTTTGGCTCGAAATTAAAAGAGGACAATGAATGTGATCAGTTAAATCTAGCAAGTAACATTTAAATAATCACATATATAAGTTCAAGTTGTTCGAAATATTCTGAACCCAAAACTAAGGCGAGACCAGGGCATTCATGAGCAAATTCGTAGCTATATAGTGGAAATTCCAATTGAATGAACAACAGCCTGACATAGCTTGACGATTTTTGCATACACTGCATGCAGGCATGAGAATACATTTTCAATGAAAAAAAAGGAAAATTCTGAAAAAAAAGGAAAAAAAGGAAAAGCGCGTAAAACATGGCAAAAATGCTCAAAAAGGGCTAAAAAGAAATGAAAATGCGAAAATTTGGGCCAAGTTTTTTATTTTTTCGGTTTTGTAGTGTCCCTGGATCTAGACCTAAATGCTAGGGTCATTCATGGTTGACCTAAAAAAAAAAAAAAAATTCAAGATGTTTTGTATTTTAATATGAAAATTGATAATTTGTTTTCATGTCATACTCTATTAATGATTTCAAAATGCATTGAATTAGAATGCATTTTGAAATCATTAATAGAGTATGACATGAATACAAATTATCAATTTTCATATTAAAAATAAAAACATCTTTACATATTTTTTTTTTTTTTAGGTCAACCATGAATGATCCTAGCATTAAATCTAAGTCCTGGGACACTCCAAACGAAAAAATAAATAACTTTAAAAAAAAAATTTGGGGTGGGACTTTACTCGAAGGTGGGACTATACTCGCGTCAGTACGGTAATTTGAAATATTGCAAAATATGATCGCGGTTGGATCAAATACAGCTGTTGAAAGCTGGGTTCATTTAATTGAAATTCCTAGTATAGTGTTTCTCGAGCAAGAAGTAAAGATGCTTGTATGCACCATGGCATGAAATCTTCTAGTATCTGGCATGTCTGGACTAGACTCGCTTACCAGTCCTATATACGCCGTACCTATGTATATACATACTATTGACAAAAGACATTATTGCCAAACAATATGGAATAGAACATTTGATGTCAACTTGTCAAAATATTGGAGAAAATATGCTCACCAAACATTGGGAAAGGGCAAAGTCTAATTCCCATTCAAACGCATGGGAAATTGAAAGTGCATAATCCCAGCTAGTCTGGACTGCTTTGGTTAATATACACCCGTGTGTTTATCGTGGAGTGTTCCATCTTGGCCCAGCCCTGGTGCCCCCGCACTCCGTGCATCCACAGGTATTCATGCTCGTCAAAAATTTTGCGAAATAAGGGGTTTTTCAGATGAAGAAACACGATTTGCGAAACACAAAAAAGGGTGTTTTTTCAAACCACATGTTCGCGAAATTGAAAAAAAAAGGTATTTTCATCAAAATATTACTTCTCTTGCTTTTACCAGAGGGGAAATATTTTATTATAATTTATATTATTATATCTTATATTCTTATGTGGTTTTACGAAAATATCGCAGTTTCACAATTGTCCATTTTGGTGCATCCGGTGTGCGCCCAGCCAAGTTTATACATTTAGCCATGGGGCCTTTGATACAACACTACGCGTTTCTGCCAGAAAAGGGTATAATAGAAACATTGTTCGCTTTTAATAGCGAAAATAGGGGTATTGTCGAAGGGCAAATAATTTGTGAAATCGCTAAAAAAGGGGTGTTTTTCCTCTGAAAACTTCGCGATGAGATGCAAAAGGAGGTGTTCATGTTTTTAAGTTCACCGACAAACATGAATATAGGTATGCTAGGTGAATTCAAATTTGCCATCAAACTGCACCATTTTACATATCAAATTAAAGCCCTTGAGTAAAGAAAGCCAAAACTGAAAACATTTTTGTCATAGCACTTTCCGTAACAAAGTTACATCTTGTCAAATATTGACTTTCATCAAAAAGATTCAGATAGCAAAATTCCCCAAAACGGCATTTAGATGTGTTTCTAGATCTTAGTCTCATGGCGATAGCAGCTTTTTTAATGGAACTGCTATCAAAATCCTCTAAAATTCCATATGCGACTTGATTATCACCATAAAAAATCATATATTTGGGTCAAGTGAAGTATAGAAAACATATTTATGTAGGTTTCCTTCACCGACCTATTCTCGAAAAAAATTCAAATTTCTATGTAAAAATGCATTGTGTTTGGGTCCCGGTCTCGGCGAATTTCGCTGACTAGCAAATGTGTTAACTGCGGTTTGCCTGGGGATACCTAAATTGAATACCCATGGATGCACAGAGTGCGAGCCGGGCATCTTGGCCAAGAATTATTTAAAATACAGTCATAAACTTTATAAAGAGGTTATGTAAGTTATGCTTACTCATGTTGTTAGATTTTAATACATCATTGTACATAAGCCTATATGACAAATGAAATCAAGTAAGTTAAATTTAAGCTTACTGCAACTCACTCCAAAACTTCCTCCAACGTCGTGTGTCGTGAATTTAATTGTAGTCCACCATTCCACCTAATGTTGAATCACAACATATTTTGTGATATTTAACTTAATTTATTATATAAAGCATCATGCACATAATAAATTTCTCAAAAATCAATCAATTAACTTGTGCATGGAGGTCGCCATATTTACAATGTAGCTTCATGATGACGTCACCGTGGACCCGGCAACGATCTCATTTGCATATTAAATTTCTGTATAACTTTCTGAACTTCGTTTATCATCCAGGGCCTGGTATAAAATACAAAGTTCAGAAAGTTGATTCACAATTAGGAAATTAGAAAATAAAGTAAGATAACAATTTATATAAATAAAGAGCAAAAATACTGAATATGCCTAAAAATAAAGGAGAAAGAGAGAGGGAGAGAGAGAGAGAGGCAAGGAAATGGAAAATAACACACAAAAAAGGAAAGGAGGGTGAACTTGATCTACCACTCTGGATCTACCCATCTAATCATGGAAAGAAACTAAAAGAAAGAAAGAAAGAAAGAAAGAAAGAAAAAGAAAGAAAGAAAAGAAAGAAAGAAAGAAAGAAAGAAAGAAAGAAAGAAAGAAAGAAAGAAAGAAAGAAAGAAAGAAAGAAAGAAAGAAAGAAAGAAAGAAAGAAAGAAAGAAAGAAAGAAAGAAAGAAAGAAAGAAAGAAAGAAAGAAAGAAAGAAAGAAAGAAAGAAAGAAAGAAAGAAAGAAAGAAAGAAAGAAAGAAAGAAAGAAAGAAAGAAAGAATGAAAGAAAGAAAGAATGAATTGTTGAATGATTGAATTGTTGAATGAATGAGTGAATGTTTAGGCATATCAAAAGTGTTTTTCCCGGGGGGGTTCTTCGAAAATTTTTGTACGGGGGTGTGCCACGCAGACTTTCGGATGCTGACTTTCTCTATACCTACTTTTTGCTGTTTTTGCTACCCATCAGTATACCAATTTTCAAGAAAAAGCACCCAAATTTGCCATAATTGGGCGCTTTTCAGGGCACTTTTGCCAAAATGCGCCCAATTGGGCACATTGGTCTCCACTGAAAACCCACCCATCGATATACCAAAATTGCTGAAAAGGTACCCCAAAACCGTGGCACATCCCTGTATACCTTCAACCAGGAAGAACCCCCCCCCCCCGGGTGTTTTTAGTGAATTGTTTCTTCTGTTCTAGGGGAGCAATCGTTATTTATGGCAGGGGAATGGGAAAATTTAGGGGGAAACACAAAAAATTTTAGGAGAAAATTGTGAAAACAAGGGGGAACGCGAAATTGTTTGTCAATATTTTTTCCAAAATGCCCATTCCCTCTTGCCGTAGAATAAGACCCCCTTTTTGTATCAAATTGGGGAAAATTATGATAATCTCCTGGGGATATTAAATGTCTCTAAATTTTTCCCCTTTTTTTTTTTTTTATTCTCCAGTCTCACGGAAAGACCCCCTTTTTTTTAACCTTCTCACTGAAGACAAAATTATTTGAGTTTGTAAAAAATTATTAGAGTTTGCAAAAGTTATTTGAGTTTGCAAAAAAAATATTTGAGTTTGTAAAAAATTATTAGAGTTTGCAAAAATTATTTGAGTCTGTAAAAAATTATTTGAGTTTGTAAAAAATCATTTGAGTTCTCAAAAATTATTAGAGTTTGCAAAAATTATTTGAGTTTGCAGAAATTAATTTAAGTTTTAAAAAATTATTTGAGTTTGTAAAAAATTATTTGAGTTTGTACAAAATTATTTGAGTTTGTACAAAATTATTTGAGTTTGTAAAAAAATATTTGAGTTTGTGAAAAATTATTTAAAGTTTGCATTCCCACCACTGAAGTCTATTTAATATCTATCTTACTCCTCTGTGTATCTATGATTCCCACACGATGACATTTGACAGCTCGGATATCCGATTATTCGATATATCGATATTTATCAGATCATGTGATCACAGAACAACAAACCACCTGACAAAACTTTGTGTTTGGCACCGGTTTGTGCAGCTGGGTTTGTGGTTTCTTTCCCAGGTTTTCAGTTTCAGTTTCCATTTTATCATGTGATTCAACTCTTTTGTAATCAGAGAAAATGAAGAACATCACATATCTGTTTCTGTTATTTTCGACGGTAAATCTGGAAGTCTCATCTCAGGTTTGTATAAATTTAAGCTTACTCAAAAAGTGAAAAGTTCATTAAAGCCATATTATAACATTTGCTGAGGAAGACGCCCACAATATTTTTCAAAATTCTGTTTTCTTACACGATTATAATATACTTTATTAAACTAACATGCCCTGCAAAAATCAAGACTTTTAGTGCTGTAGTTTTGTCAAAATTTGCGATTTTGAATAAAACACAGGAACCGTTGTTTTATTATTACGATGGAAATATTAGTCGAATGTGTACACGATGTTCATATCACAGTACGTACACGGCATGCTGGATGGTACGCACACAATCACACATCAAAGGCCCGTGCAGGGAGCCCAACCGAAGGAGTGACATACATTGGCGACGGTAGCATTAAGGCCCAAAAGTCGGGGGTTGTTTTCCCGTGCTTTTCACTCCCGAGCTTGCAGAAAATCCAAATACATGGGGTGAAAATTAAATCTCGGGGTGAAAAATATTTTGCAGTGTAGTCAGGGGTAGGAGTAAGGTCCAAAAGTAGAGGGTCAGAGTTCACCCCCGAGTTTGCATTTTCCCAATTATATGGAGGGTGAAAAATTAATATTTTTTTTAATTCAGGGGGTCATTCACCCCTGATCGGGGGTTAACGCTACCCCTGATCTACGTTGGTAGCAGTTTTTTTTGCTTTACCTCAGTTGTCCGGCTCAAAATTATAAGGGGTCATATCTGACAGTAAAAGCTAACATTTTATGAAAATAGAAATACTAATCTATTTTTTATGGAAATGTTATAACATGGCTATATAATTATGAAGTTAAAGCCATGTTGTAATTTCCATAAAAAATAGATTAGTATTTGTTTTCCATAAATGTTAGCTTTTACTGTCATGCCCCCTTTTAATTTTGAGCTATTAAGCAAAGAAAATTGGAATTTACTACCAGCACGGATGTCGTCAATTGATGCCAATGGCATGTGATTCTTTTGGGTTTTTTTATACTAAAGCGGTCGTGCTACGCCCCGGCACGGTCCTGTGATGTGTCCCAAAAACACCATGTACGTACAATGTATGTATTCAACTAATATTTCCATCTTAAATTAAACAGTGTTAAACGACGGTACCTGCGTTATTACGTACTATACTAGCATTCAAAATCAAGGATTCAGACTAGACTACAGTACAGCACCGATATAGTCTGTATACCATCCTCGAATCAGTAAAGTAAAATCATATTTTGAGATTTTCTCAAAAACTGTTAATGTAAATTTTTGCAGGAATCTGTTTATGCTAGTTGGATTTCTTGCATGCATCATTTCCTTTCAGAAAATGTATACTTTTAATATTTCTCATCATTACAATTATTCGGGGAAGGTAAAGACAATATACCGGTAGTCTTGATTTTTGCTGGGTATATTATTAGTTTAATAACGTACATCATAATGCAAAAAAAAAAAATTGTTTGGTTGCCCTTCCGAGACAAAAATTTGGAGGGTCGGTAAGGCTATCCTTTTTTTTTCATGGACTCCATTCCATTTTGAAAAGGCTAGTATTGACAAATACTTGATCATTATAATGGTAAAAAAATTGTGTGTTTTGGGACTGGATTTAAATGGAAATAGTTCTTGTTTTCAATCAAATATGCATTTAATAAATAAAATGAGTGAATGACAAATTATATAAAAGTCCTTGATTCTGTCCAAATTTAAGGTTTCTTCTAAAAAAGTGATCGACAAAAAAAAAACGGAACCAAGATTTGTAATTTTTTGGGTCGGTCGGTTCATTTTTTTTAGCCTAATCGTTTAAAAAACAGAATTTGTGAAAATATTCAGGGCATCCTCCATCAACACATTCAACAGCAAATGTTACAATATGGCTTTAATTTTTTATTTCTTCTGTGGTCTGGGCTGTGCGTATCGTGTACACGATTGTTATTTCCACGCCTCACAGTACCTTGATTCTTTCTTTCATACATACTCGCTATGTAACAATGTGCATGATTGGATGAGAGCTGGGAATAAACAATGTTATTAAATGCTGATGTCCCAGTAGTCCGAATAATCAGACCCAGAACAAAATATTAATTTCTGACATGATCCTGTTCTGGGTCTGAACTGCTTCTATTCGAAATTTTGATGGCAAAGTGGACAAAAGAAGCACATTTGATTGAAATTAGGAATGCCAACTCTCTGATCTTGCCGAGTTCAAGCGTTTATTGAAGACTCAATATCCAACTGTATAGTGCATTATATTGTGTATTGTATTATATCACATGCCCAGCGTTCGATATAGGGCCGGTCAGCCGGCCATTGGCCTGTAACTTTTTGACCTGGCCGGTAACTTTTCTGACTGGCATCTAGTTGCCGGCCCGGCTGGCCGGTAACTTTTTAAGGTCAAGCCCGGCTGGCCTGCAACTTTTTGAGGCATATTTCGAACACTGCGGGACATGCCCTTTTTTAACCTTGTTATTGATCTGAGCCGTTTTTATATGTTGTATTTTTATCATTGAATTTGACCGTGTATTATAAACTTTGTTTCATCTGGTTTTTAATGATCTTTTTATACTTTTTACGCTTGCATATCATTCTGATATTAATTATGCTCTTGTTTATTATTTGTTTTGCTATGTCATATTTTTAATGTACAGCACTTAGGGGCCTCTGGGCATCAAGCTCTATATCAAATTCAGGTTTATTATTATTATTAATGGGGTGGCCACTCGGGCATGAAAACAACCATTTAGTCTGTAATTCTTTTTTTTTTCAGAAGTGTTTGGAACAGGAAATCAAGAACTATTTGAATTACTATAGTCAAGTGCCTGGACCTTTCCAAGAACTAGCAGCTTCCAATCCTACACAGGTGTATACCTATGCAAAAACAGCCGAACATGCAGTAGAGCAATATAACAACAAATATCAGGTAAAATTAGTCAACATTGCAATATAGTCCTATTATCAATAGCTATACACAGAGAACTGCTAAACTCAATGTCCGCTTTAAAAGTGACTGTTCCACATGTTGTGGGAGCAGTCACTGGGTTTTCCCAGGGTAGCGTTTTTTACGGATTGCCACAGTAAAAAAGCCATAGGGTTAACGTTTGTATTTACTGTATTTTAATTTTTAGCAATTGATAATAACTAAACATGGGGCATACATGTATTTTAGTCACTCAGCCCCCTCCCCTGTAAAATCAGCCTACTTGGGTCATATTTTGGCCATTCCATCCCCTTTCCTAAAATGAGCATATTTGGGGCATATTTTAGCCACTCAGCCCCTCCCCTGTAAAATCAGCCTATTTTTTTTTAGTATTTGGGTCGCCTCTCCTAAAATCAGCCTATTTGGGGCATATTTTAGCCCCTCTGTCCCCTCTCTTAAAATCAGCCTATATGGGGCATATTTTAGCCACTCAGCCCCTCCCCTGTAAAATCAGCCTATTTGGGGCATATTTTGGCCATCAGTCCCCTCTCCTAAAATCAGCCTATTTGGGACATATTTGAACCCCTCAGTTCCTCTTTTAAAATCTGCCTATTTGGGCATATTTTGGCCACTCAGCCCCTCCCCTGTAAAATCAGCCTATTTGGGGCATATTTTAGCCACTCAGTCCCCTCTCCTAAAATCCACCTATTTGGGCATATTTTAGCCAATCAGCCCAGTGAGCCCACCCCTGCAAAGTCAGTCTATTTGGAGCATATTTTAAGTTTTTAACCAATCAGTCCCCTACCCTGCAAAATCATGGTGGCATATTTTAGCTAATCAGCCTCTTCCCCTGCAAAATCAACTTATTTGAGGCATACTTTAGCCACTCACTACTAACTTAAATAGAGCTTTGGACCAGTAAACCAACAAAATGGATTCATACCAATAGGTGGTTACAGGAAGGTTATTTACTGAGTGACAGTTTTGTTGTATGCTAATGTTATGTTTATATGGCTTTTCCTCGCACTAGGTGGTGTATCGTCTTCGAGGCATTGTATCATACAAAGAGATCAGTAAATCAGTTGTGACTTTCACTTTGAGGGTACAAGCCAGAGGTGGTGGGGAGGTCATTCATGGATTGTTTCATGTTCATCAGACTTCACACGGTGAAAAGCAAACAACAACTTTGTTATCTTCTGGTAGGTAAACAACTTATTTTAGTATTATGTGATGTCACTGATGTGATCATGCATTGGGATTGAATTGTGACTTAAATGCTAAATATAAATTACCACAAACATTTTGCTGTTAAAAATATGAAAATTGAATCATCACTGGGCAAAAAGTGATTGGTATAAGTTGGTGGATGAGGCTGTTTATCACAAATTGTCTCTTTAGCCTCAAATTTGCTGCATACTTGGAATTCAGACAACTTGGTCTTAGGATATTCTTCTATTGCATCCTTTGGTAATTATGGCACTTTATAAATCCCTTGTTTATGTATTATTTATTTATCCCATGTTGGTGCATTAATATTTTTGACTGATAAGATTGGAGACACCAACCATTTCAGTCATTTTCAATGGATTTCAAAAACTTTACTGAGGGGATACTATGGCCCTGGCACACCCATTTCACAATGTAACCACTATCTATGCAGTTAGACAGATACATAACCCAGGAATTATGAATGTTTAAATTACATGATTTCCATTCTTTTATCAGAAGCTATTTTACAATGTTTGAAAAAAACATTTTAACAAATCTTTATCTTATTTGATCCCTAGTTGTTCCATTAGCAGTACCAAAGAAATCTACTTGTGATAAAATTAGTAGAGAAGCCAATTGCAGCAAGGTACGTTTTATCCAGTATGTTCAGTATAATAGTTATATCTTATTGCATCTGCATTCAAACTGTGGAGGTGTGCATATTGTACACGTGTGATTGTGTGTGGAGCCATATCGCTACCATGGAGGGGTTGTCTTTGAGCCATAAAGGGGTATAACACCTCCCATTTTGTGATATGGACACCCCTGTAGAAAGTCAACTCTTTACAGATGTGTGTGGGGGTGCGTTTGTAAATGCCTCCAACTGTGGAGGTGTGTGTGTCTTGTCACATTCACACTGTGGAGTCTGCTCACAACCGTGGAGCTCCACAGTTGAAGATAAGCTCAAAAATGGGGTTTTTGGGCCATAGAGGGGGGTATACCACCTGTCATTTTCTGATTAGAGCAACCTCCACAGTATGGCGGTTGCTGTGAGATTGTGTAAAAAATCTCCCCAGTTTGAATGTGGGTGTGTGAATCTCCCCAGTTGGAATATACACACACCTCCACACTTGGCGGCATTTACAAGAGGGGGTGTGTGTGTGGAAAACTCCACGGTTAGAATGTGGGGGTGTGAAACTCGATGTTTGGAAATTCACACAAACTCCACAAGAGTTGGTGTGTGTGTGTATAGCAAAAGGAAAGAATATTAATGTTTCAGTACCTTTGATCACTTCAAGAATTATAGCTTACCTTGTAATAAAAGCATTATCTTGGTTTATCTGCTATCTTGGTTTTATAAATGGTTAGTTTTTCAATTTGCAGTGCGATGATCTTGGACGCTGTATAAAAGGACAAGTACCACTGGATCCTTGGTTAGCATTTGCAATGAAGACCCAGAGAGAAATACAAGTAAGTAGTGCCAGTTGATGTTCATTTGTTGTGCTTTAGATCATGTATTACATAAAATGAAATATAAAACCTGTGTAAATTTCAGGTAATGTATCTGTTTCAGAATACGGTAGTTGTAAAATATACTAAACTGGGAAGATATGTTAACCGTTAAGTTTTCATGTGCTCTCTCTCACTCACTTTCTCAACATATTTTAACTTCCTTGAGTCAGTAGGTAAGATCTATCTATAATTGGTGTTGTGCATATGGATAAAAAATGAATTATATTACTTGTTTTATCTTTCAGATTGACCAAAGTTTTGTTCAAGTGCAGTACTTTGCAGTAAGTATCTTACCATAAATCAGCATTTCTGTCAATATTATCAACCAATCAGAAATGTGGAAATCACATAAGTAAGCATGAAACATGAAATAATGATCACACACATGAGCACTGTATCTATTCACCATAAGACAAGCAAAACATGATTGATCAATGACTACTTGGGCAAATTGCATGTGCTAAATTATGGGTACTTGTCTTGTCAAAAAATTAATTCATTGGTTTGAAAAACAAATTATGTGCAATGCTGGTTATAACCTTCAGATAATACCAAATACAGTTAGCATGGTTAGGTTTTGGAATAGGTCTGTTCATATTTACTGAAATTTGTTAGAAGCAACTATTTTGGTTATTGCACAGTTCTTGTGATGTTATCTAATAGAAGTGGTCCTCTGGATCAATTTTTCCACTGGGAAATAATTATGTGGGCTACCTTTCCAGGATAAACTTTGAAGTCTTATTTTAGTATTGAATCCGTCTACTCATTTACAGGCTCACAATGCATTTAATGATAGAGCAGATGGTTATGGAGGTATGTATTCATTCTAGTATAATTCGAACAATTTGATATGCTAATTTTCAATAGTTTTAGGGAATGGAATTGATTAAACTTTCTGGTAGATATTCAGAGAAGTCATTAAGTTTATTGCAGCATAGGCACAGATTATGATCAAGTATACATTTGTCAGTTCATGGCGTCGCAAGTAAATCTACTTGAGTAACTGAGTATGTCTTTTCCAATGTTAATAAATCCACCACATATTAACCAATATGTTTGATATCATTCCTTATCAGAGGCAGATGACTGTCCATGGCCACCACCATATCATCCAGAATGTTTTTCATTAGCTAATCAAGAATTCAGCTTTACTGATATGTTAAACATGGGTTATCATGCATTGGAAATTGACCCTTGGTGGTGCTTTGATAAGGTAAGGGAGGATAGGCATGTGATGAAACTCACTCAAATTGGTGATGATTTTGTCACAAAACAGTAGATTAATACTGGTGCAGATCTTGGTAATCATGTTGCTTACTAAAATAACAAAAAGACATAAAACACCATCATAATTTCCACTGACATGTGTGTAACAATAGTGTGATATCTTGTTTCATCACTTGTACATGACTGATGCCATTGTTGAGACTTGGGTGCTCATATAAATTGCAAGATTTTGAATTTGAGCGGTAGCTGAAGAGTTTTACTTAAAGATTAGTTGTTATTAATTTTATTTGATTACCTTTATTGCACAAAGAATATCAATTAGACCCAATTTAATTTGAGGAAAGTTCTGGATACTTCTAAGATCAGCTGGGAGGACATTCCAAATGTTGTAACATTACAATTGAAAAAGGATTGTCTGAAAATGGCAGTTTGGCATTTATTAGGGATAGGGATAAGTGAAGGGGAGTCGGCGGATCTCAAACTATGGCGGGAGCTGACCTTATCATTGAAATTTAATGCAGTAATGCCCAAGAGACCTTTAAAAAAGAACATGTTATCTTCAAAATTGCAGTGATTTTGCAGACTAAGGAGGTTCAGAGTTTTAGACACTCCTCATATATGGTGTAAATGCATATGAGAAATATGATGAACTTGGTTGTACGTCTTTGAACCCTTTCAATGGAGTAAATGAGACCTTTTACATGTGGGTTCCAAACATCTTCATTTTTACCCTGGTTCTATAGAGAACCACAAAATATATATATATCTGTTATTCTGTTTACATTTTATGAGCATTTCTATATATTTAGGTTCCCATAGGCCACACCATGTTGAATTTTCTCAATCCGAATTGAAAAGAGTTCAAAGTTCTCTTTAGAAACATAAAACTGCTGTATTGACAATGCAAAAACTTAGAAAGTGTGGGAAAACTAGTAGTAAAGTCAAGTAGGAGATAATGTTCATAGTCTGGTGTATTTCAGGGTATGGACTACTATCTACCTTGATTTACCGGTACTAGCTTTGAAGTTCAACGTGTTCTGCGTTAGCTTAGCCTTACTTGGTGCATGTACATACTTTTACACCCGTGATCATCGTGCCGCATATGTACACGCAAGAAACCATGCTAAGCCAACGCAGCACACGCTGAACTTCAAAGCTAGTGCCGGTGACTCAAGGTAAATATATAGACTATAAGAACACTGCTACAATAAGATGAATTGACCATAAATCACCAACATGTAGTATTTCTATATTTGATTCATTTAGATTCGTTTGAGCCATGCAACAGACCATGCCCTCGGCTGTGCACCTGTTGACAGACATTTTGAGGATGCTATCATGGAGATAGGACAATGGGTGCATAAACCAGAGAATCAAGGAAAAGTTATCAGATTGTATTTTGAGGTAAGATAGGGGCACTAATTGGTATGAAAATTATTGCTGAATTTCTGTTGTCCTTGCTCTTGGTTTTACATAAAATAGTACAATCCAGCTTAGTCACCAAGAATTTAATTCATTTTAACTTGCATACCTGGTACAGGTGATTATGCTTACACTTCATCACAAATACTCTTGACATCATTGTGTAATTGATGAATTTTCTAGCATTAAAGAAAAAAATCTATCTACTTTTTGGTTATTTTGTTTTGTTTTAAGGATGGTGAAGATCACACTCAGGGTCATGATGAGCTTATCAACGGACCAATTCAGCAATATTTAAGAAACAAAGTATTCACTCCATCTGATAAAAATGATACTTTTGGTGGAAAGTGGCCAACTATAAGACAACTTAGGAAGGTGAGAATGCCCAGTGATGTAAATAATCACTTGGGTAACAAATAGGACTAGCAAACTTTGATTTGTTCAGGTTTTGACAACCCTGGATAACCCAAGAAAGCCTCTATTGAAGCTTTTTCCATTGGGGTCCATTTGAACACCGGGACAGGTTGGGAACAGTCAGGGGTTAACACCCTACTCTTTTCTAAACTGGCCGCGAAATACATGTACAGGTACAGGGACCGATGGCTTAACGTCCCCTCCTAAGGACAGAGTACTTTCATGATTCATTTACCCAATTCTAAATGAACCATGGTGAGAGCGGAAGTCTGAATTTAATCTACAGAAGTTGCCAATTAATTCCTGACTTTTTTTTTTTTTTTTAATATCCCAGTAAATCGCCACCGCCGGGAATTGAACCCGGGACCTCATGCACTAAAGGCAAGTACCCTAACCATTGCCCCACGCTCTCCCATTCTGGTATGAAACCATAGTCAATGAGGTAATCGTTCATTCTTTGGTTGAATTTTCATCCTCGGTTTATAGCAGTAATTGAATGTCATTTTTCATGTACATGGTACAGCCACGGTGGTTGAGTGATTTTTAAAAAGCAAAATGGAAACATACAAAATAACAAAAATGATGCATATCTGGTAGTGTATATTATATTCACTTTTTCACTATATTGTAACATTGACTAATTATATTTGCATTTTCCTTCTATAGCTAAATAAAACTGTCATAATTTCCACTAGCGGTACTTACACACATGGAGGGGCATACATACATGATGGATACTGGAATGAAACCATAGTCAATGAGGTAACAATAATTGGTTTACCCTCAAGTTTGGTAGGGACAAAGGTGTGTGTTTCTCTTGTTGCGGTGTCGAATGGGGTGCGTAATGTTAATTGTACACATACACACCCCCCCCCCCCCCACATATGTGGGTGTGTGTGTACAATTAACATTACACATCCCATTCGATACCGCAATCAGAGTATACAAATCGGTTAGGCAGCACACTTGGATCTTGCGGCACAACCACAAAAAAGCATTGATGTTGCTACCAAACTTCATGTAAACCAAATTAACATCTCAAAAAAGTAACTAACCCCCCTTAAATAATGACCATTATTCAAAAGCGGGTGATTGTATTACAAATCTGTAAAATGCAATGTTTAGTCACACCCCATGTCATATGGTGTCATTATTGGATATAAATTACACCAATTACTCGGTAAAGAAAGACAATATTATCAGATCAATGTAATGTGCTAAAATATTATATGTTGGTCAGACCCAAATAGGTGAGCCTCATAATTTTGCAGATTAGTACCAAAGCCTTGATTAATTGAGAAAAGTGATATTGCACTTGAATGGATGAATGCCATGAGCATAAGTTTCTTCTTTTGTACTCAAATATTTCAGTAAGAAAAGCATGCTACTGGACAATAAACACTGAGTCTACTTTCCAAGCATAGTTTAACAATTCCCATCTCTTTGAAAATGATCAAAGTACATGGTAGCTAGGTTGCCTCTTTTGAATTGTATTGTTTTAATATTGATCAAAAGTTGAGGATGTTTTATATTATCTTATTGAAAAAAGTTTGGTAGGGTGAATGCTAATCTTTTAGTTTTATATGTTTATTTATTTATTTTTTCATTGTCATATGGAATACATAAGTGTGGAATGGTGTTTGTTTAAAAAAAAGTCAAAAGGGTAAAGGAGTTGAACCTGTATTTTACAGGAAGGAGTGCCCATCTTTCTTTCGTTAGCGATTAGGCCAGACTCCATCGTGAAATATTGTTGTAGGGGGATCACCACATCTCCTCCACAGCGAGTCTGTTACCTTCCCAGCATTTAAGAATGCCGGTACCCATTTATACACCTGGTGGAGAGGCGTAATTGAGATAAAGTGCCTTACTCAAGGACACAACACGATGGCGTCGCCGGGGCTTGAACCTGCAACATCCTGATTATGAGTCAGACCCCGTTCTCCAAGGCCAATATGCTCTTTTTAAAAGTACGCCAGTTTGGTTTGATTTAAATCATTGGATTCCTTGTCTTTTTAAAGTAATATACGAAAGTTAATAAATTAATCTGATTTAGAATGTTTGTTTCTGTAATTTCTTTCAGTTCACTCCATATCCAAAATGTGGTGGGAAGACTAGTTCAAACATTCTCAGATTCTATTGTGACAGCACAAATTATGGGTAAGGAAAGGTCCAAATAAAAAGAACATATATAAAATCAACACACTCAGTAATGAAATGTAAAATAATGAAGACTTATTCAAAACAATGTATGATGAAATTGAGCTATTCTGTAAGTACAGAGCTTTGACTTAACACATGAGCATTTTGCTGTTATCAAGTAAAATTCTTATCTCATCTTATGATTATTCTTAGAACATGTTTTATGTGTCTTCCATGATAGTCTTTTGTTTTTCTTTATTCTGTCTTGTACATTGTAAAAGTTGGTGGACAATGCTGGCCTTAACTGGCCTTTCAATCATTCTCTACATAATTGTTTCATTTTATCTTTCTTTGTAGTAATGTATAATGTTTTTTGATTATGGAAATATAGTTTAAAATTGAATTATAACCTGCAAGGAACACATAAATTAGTTGGCTGTTGCAGTGATAGCTTTCATGTTACTTTGTTAATGTAGTAATTAATTGCATTCAAATGAATGTATACAAAAGGATAAGAAATTAAATTTCCAATTAATTTGTCATATTTACAGGCCTTTTTGGGATGGACCAAAAGAAACTGGTGTTATTCTAAATTTCACAGAATTTGTCAAATGCAGGTAAGATTTCTAATTCTCTTGTGTTTTTTATTTTTGTTTGCTTGTTGACAAGCTTGCTCACATTCCCAAAGTTTCACCTGAGATTTGTTTTGCTTTAACTATTTAACATTTTATATTGGGATTATTTAACTATTGCACCCTTTACATGTACGCCTTGATATCTCTTAAAAATAATTTCTCCTACCAACCATGTCACATATTAATTACGCTAGGTTCCAGAAAAGTACAGCACTAATTTTTTTAAAATTTAAATAATATTATCTTGTAGTTCCAAATGGAACATAGCTAAATCCTAATTATTTAGTCAACTTTTAATCTTTTTGCAATTTGATGGAAAATATGCCAAAAATTTGAATCCAAAAAATAGTGCTGTATTTGGGAGTTCATGTAGTACTGACAATGTCTTGTATTTATCCAGGATCCAGTATCCAGCAGCAGACCAAGTGAATCCATCACTATTAAAAACTGGTGTGTTCACATGGGCAGAAGGGCAACCAGCCTCACCACTTGCTAACACATCATGTGTCTTTTTAGAGTAAGTCTTATCAAATGTTATTACTTATCACTCAGTAGTCTAATTCTGATTGGGAATAACTTTTTGCCAGGGTTGTTTGATTTAAATTGCACCGATTTGAATTATTGATTTAAATCACTTGATTTTTTTTTAAATCACTGATTTAAATCAACTTTTTTTACCATTTTTGATAAATGTAAGTTAATTTCTTTAAATTGACTGTTTTACTTCATTCCTAATGTTTCTACAACTTTTGGATACGATTAAAATACCTCTATGATGTCATTTCATATCTATTGCTAAAAAATCATTTTCAAGGTGCAGAATTTAACAGATTTTTTCCCATGACTTTACGAAATTTTTTCTTCGAAATTTGCACATGTAAAAACATGTTTTGATATTTTTGTAAATACCTGGTAGGATCGTACATATGACTAGCATTCAATCAAAAAAATCTGATTTTAATAAAAATAAATACAATTAATTTTTTTTTTAAATCAACAACTCTGCCTTTTGCGGCATTTCAAGTCTTGTGTCAGCCAGAGGGTGGACAGGTGGTTTAGTGATTTAAAAAAGCAAAATGGAAATATACAAAATAACAAAAATGATACCTCTCTGGTGGCATTATTACATTCACTTTTGTACTATACTTTTTTTGTGCTGCATTTATTTCCGCTCTTTTCTCATTCCAAGCAGTTACCATGAAAATAAGAACATGTGAACATATTCCTTTTGTGTGTAGATCAATTTTTTTTTGCAAGCTTAGAATTGCGTAATTTAAAAACAAGTGAAACACTTTGAATTAGGGAAGTGCAAAAAAATTGAATGTGCAACAATTTCTACTTTTACCCTATACAGTATCATCTTTTTGTAAACTTAATGTATCTTATCGTTAATATTTCTATTTCAGTATCAGCATACATAGTTGGAAAGTATCCAGTAATTGTACAACACAGCTTTTTTCAGCCTGTGTGAATAGAACTAATAATGAACATTGGACAATAAGTCAAACACCTAGTGCATATAACTCAAAGCCTTCTTGCCCTGATGCCTTTCAATTTGGTCTTCCAGTCAATGGCTTCCAGCAACAAAAGGTAAGACATATTAGTATTGATAAGGATGAGGTCAGGTTTGATGATTAAGGGTTAGGGCTATAAATGAGGTTAGGATTAGGGATATGGCTGAGAAATTGGGGCAAGGATTAGATTTATGGTTGTGGTGGTGCATACCGTGGAATTTTGGCTTGTTGCCTATGGGGATCTACGCTGAGTCAGGTAATTTTTTTTTTAGCAGCAGTAAAGGATGCTTTGGTAGGATGAGCCTCCTGCCCAAAACTGCTTTTGTTGCAAACCCTTATATCAGTTATTTTTTGATGATTTTTTGATGTGTTAAAATTGCTCAAGTGGTTTTGCAACAAGGCTCTTCAATTATGGTAACATTATTTAGAATCAAACTCTGGTTATTATCACATCTGTGTTTCTTAAATATTGAGGTATTATAGGACATTATTTCTCGAGGACAAGATTATCTTTGTGAACTATATTGCATGACAGAACCCTGCATGAAGCACTTTGTGCAAATTTTATGAAAACCAACAGCTAAAACTGAATGAAAACTGAGGTAATAGCGCCCTCAATGACTACTCTTGCCATAGACTTGTACATGTATGTAAAGCCTGGTATAAACACCTTACAAAAATGCCCACAAATTAAAAACAAATGTTTGGTTTTTCATAAAACTCATAAAAATTACACATTATGTTTTTCAATCATAGAGCTATATCATGCAATAGTTCACAAATAAGACATTACTCTTAAATATTAAAAATTGTGCTTTGAATTATAAGATGTCTGCTTTTAACAGAGGTGATCAGTTCCACTCACACGCAGTGCTTTTTTATTGTTTACAGATTATTGAAGTGGCTAAGAATGTGTCGGTGTGGATAAACCTGACCCCATACATTTCATTATTGATGGCAACGGAGACATGACATTTCAATACAAAGAGACGTGTCAGATATTAGCCCTAAGGTAAAAGATAGCAGGTATTAAGTGCTTTGATCTGTCTGAAAAAAATGAAAATAACGCATTCATCATTTGATTGATGGATACTGAATCCATGCCATAAAATATTCCAACTTTTTCCCTGTTATCTTTTGACAGTTCCCATAAAAAGTTACTTCAGTAGGTAAGTCTGACACTAATACTCAGCGATCAGATTGCTTACTTTTTAGACTGTAAGAGTCTGAAATTTTTTCATATGTTATATAACAAATATTGACTGCTTGTAAATGGTGCAAAATATTTCCGCCAAGATGAACCAAAGATTGTGTGCCTTCTATTTTCCTGATAGGAAAAATGTTTCCTTATGAAACATTCAAAATATCATTCAACATATGATATACTATATCATGTCATTTCAATGCAATTAGTAGTTTAATTAGCTTGTTATTTGTATATTTTCAAAATTTTATATAAAATATTCTATAAGTATTAATTACAAATTAATATAATATAAGATTATAAATGTGTGTTTTTAAATTGCACATAATTTTTCTTGATATATTTTCCAACAAATAAACTGTCACTGGCTGGATGATACATTAAATAAACCATCATCATGGATATCCCAATCCCTATCGGAATCATTAACCATCATGACCATAATCCAATCTCGCTCAGGGAGGTTCTTTTTCAGGCTTTTGGTATACCTTTGGGTCAATTTTTCAGAAAACTGGTTTAGAAATGGGACCTTTTTCAAAATTTTCTCCAAAAAATCTAGGAAAAGTCCTTCATTTTTTTAGGAAAATTTGTGAAACTTTTCCAGAATTGGGCAAATTTACTGTAATTTTGAAAATGAATAAATGAAAGTTTGTATAATTTAGGGTATCTTTTTCGTCAATTTTTTTGTAATTTTGGTGTATGTTTTGGAATCGCAGCCACACATCCATTACCCATTTCAAATTCAAGAACCCACTAGGAGTTCCATCCCTTAACCAAAAGTACACCACCATAGAGTTGGGTGTTAGCTTGTTCTGCATAGTGTGGTCAAGTCTATCTGCCAGAACTTCTGTGTGATTCCCAAGTCACTGCAATATCTGAATCTTTAGTCTTGTTATTGAAAATGACTTTCAAAAATTGTACCAATTTGTACAGATATTTGGTATCCATGATGGTGTCATCAATAATCACTTTGTTTATATAAGAAATTTAATTATTGAAAAATTATCTAACCAGTATTAGCCATTTCTTAAGGGCTACAAATGTTATTCATTCATTTTTATGTGTGATTTTGTTTATTCTATGTTTGTGTGTTAAAAGGCTGAAATACTATATATTGTTTATAAAAGACTTAAATATACTTGTAACTGACTCATACAAATATTACCAGATTATCTCAAATTAAAAGACGGACCATTTCCATCTACAAGTCATAAGCAAAATAATCATTGATTATATTTTGTCGGCAGAGTGCAACACTATGGTAAGTGCAGTAGAATGCAATAGCTGCCATTTGCAACATTTTAATAAATGTACTTACTTTCAACCAATAACACTAGAAAAAACACCCAACTACATGTTAAGGTGGTTGGGGGTTAGCTTAGTGGCCATCAGGAAAGTATACAGCACATCAACACTTTACAATGAGCATGATGAGGGGATTGTGCTGCAAGCAATAGGTGTTTTACAAAAGGCAGCTATTACATTCTACTGCACTTACGATAGTGTTGCACTCTGCCGACGATTTGTATGTCATTACTTGGACAACTGCTGCAATCAAATAACTAGAATCTATAGACAAGTTATGTAATACCTGTAACCATAGTTAATATCTTGTAGGTTAGTTTCATGGGGGAGGGGCAGGTTATTGTAGCATAGTAGTTCAGTCCTCCCTCTGCACCAATGTAATTCCTTATTCTAGCCCCGGACATTCCAGATGACTTTATGTGCATTTGGTTTCAAGTCCATACTTGCTCTTGTAGGTTTTTTCCTGAAATTCCAGTTTCCTCTTCCATCTAAAGCTGGTTTCTTCATCTTGAAAATAATTACCAGTACTGAAGTTCTAGAATTGAGGCTATTTTTCTATGCAATATTGTAACCTTTAGTTAATGTGGGGAATACAACAAGTAAACTGCATAGTGCAGCCACATCACTTGGCATCTTAAATAAAGATTGTGAGTATGGGGCTATTCCAGTTGAAATCCATACACAACCTTAATCTCCGACAGGGGTATAGATTTCAATGGAGTTGCCCATTTAGGTAACCCCGTTTGAAATCCACACCCCTGTTTGAAAGATAAGGTCAGGCCTTCCAGAGGGGGTGTCTGGATTTATTTAACAAGCAAAGAGTTCAGATGCAAAACACAATAAATGTCATTTTCAAACTGTTTGAAATCAGGCTACCAACTTGTGCCTTATTATGTTGGCTTTGACACCTTACTTTTCACAATTGCAAAGTGAATTTTGTAAAATATGATCAACATTAGCATGTATTTTCTTTATATTTGACCAGTTACATTTGCCAAGATATAAAATTGAGAAAAATTAATATATCAGTTTCTACATCTTTGTCTGTCCAATTCTACATGTTCTTGTTACATACAAACCTTGCTTACAAGTGTATGTATGTATGTGATTGTGTGGAGTGGAAATTGCACAAATGTGACATGTCATGTCAAAAGGAGACACTTTTGGGCAGGTTATCAATTTTGAGAGAATTTTGAATATAGAGATATTTTGCTCCACAACGCCGTTTTCCTCAATGAAATCGGACATTCCTAAGCGAAGATATTGAGTTCGTAAGTTATGGTATTATGAAATTAGAAATTGAGATATCGGCCTTTCAAAATATTATTGACAATGTTGAGAGTAAGAATTATTTTGAAAAATGTCTCAAAAAATACAAGATGCCAACTATCAGATAATAATTTAAACATTAATAACATCACAAATTCGCAACAAACCCAAATTGTGAAAAGTCACCCCTGGCAGATTTTTGAATATTTCTCCATTTACGATCCTACCCAAAACCGTCTCCTTTTGACATGACACGTCACAAATATTCTTTTTTGTTTTATCATCAACTTGAATTGTATGTTTCTGTGTTCTTACTATTTACATTACCAGTATTTGTAACTAAAACAAATTGTAAAATGACTTGTATTTTTGTAATAATTCTACGACAAATGAATAAATACTTATTTTCAAATTTAAAATTTTTTGTGATTTTTGTGTTAATAGATATCTTGTAAATACCAATAGAACATTTTCTTGAGTTCAAATGAATTCAATACATTGGATACACAATAATTCAAACACTAGTCACACTTTCTTCATATGCGTGCTGTAATTTTATTAGAGTTAAAAAATGTTACCAAATACTTTGATTGCACAATTTAATATATTTTACGATCTATTCCCTTAAAACCAGGAACATTAAGTTTTTGGTAGCATGCAGTATTAATTTGACATCAAAACTAGCCTTGCATATCGAAACCAAGCCAGTTATGTTCTTTTAAAAACAGTGATGTGCATGATAGGAAAATATGGAATACAATCCCATTAAGTTGTTTCCTCTCCAGAAATTTTTTTTGAAAAAAGCAGTTGACCTTTTTTTGTGAACCTCAGTTTGATGTTCACAGCTGGGTTTTGGGAATGGGTCACATACTAGATTTCCATACCAGCTCTCCAGACCATAGATTATCAATAAGGGGGACATCTTACTCCCTTCAGCTCAACATATCAGAAACATTTGTCAAAACTTGCAGTGTGCATCTTTGCATAGGCACTGGAAGTAGCATTAAGATGCCAGTTTGGCAAATATTTATGAAGATTATACTTTGTTTCACCTCAACTTTGGTAGGGACGTAGCTGCATACTAGTATTTCACTGATGGTAGTATCAAATGTGATTCCACAGAACATATGTACATATGTGTACAAGGGTGTTTTGTCTGCTCGCTTGCATTACAACTAGCTGTGTAAAGGCACGAGATGTGAAACAAGGTATAACATGTATAATAAAGAGATGGATGTGGAATTCTATGTGGCTGTCATCTATGCACAAGCTGTTGCAGTAGATTGAGTGGACTTTTGACTCGGTTGTGTATGAACTGAATACAGAGACTATACTCTGCATGTACATGACATCCACATAGCTCACCATATTCACCTCTTATCTTAACTAAGCATTGTAATTGGTCACTGGCATGTTGAATTTTAATAAAGCCTTGGTACATTCCTCCTAGAAACCCACTCAATGGTTGCAACTAGTATGGCCAGGTTGCTGAAACATGGTTTCTTTTTTTCGTACCAATCGGGGCTATAAAATAGATTTCCTGAATGGACATCTCATGATTTCTTTGTTACACAATTGCATAATCCAAATATTTACTATCAGCTGGAATTTGGCATTGCTTTATATATAAAATGACACTTCCATAAATTTACATTTATTTTGATAAAATGCATGAAAATAACTTTGTATTTGATAAAATTTTCAGCCTCTTCAAATATGAAAGGCAGCAAACATATGTTCTACATATCACAGAGTTGTATTTGTGTTATAATTCCACTACATATTTAGAGGAACATAAGGATTATAATTGCAAAAATTACCCTTTCTTTAAAGTCAGACACATAAAAAGGTTTGTCTCTCAAACATTTTGCTCAAAAACTAACTTCTTTTACGGACTATATATATAATAACATATATATATATATAATAAGTTATGCATACACCGGGGTTTTAAAGGTGAACCTCATTGAAAATAAAGTTATATATCAATGGAAAGCTTATGATGTCAGGAAGCAGAAAAGAATATTTTTTATTTGCCTAACGTACCAGGCTAGACATAATCTCCATGCAAAGATTGGATATTGGCACCCCCTAAATTACAAAAGCGAAATCGTTCAAATTGGGCGCTTTTCGTTGATGACGTCAGCTCGGGACACACAGTTACTTCGGGTTTGATTGTAAACACAATGTCCATGCATTACTGTGGCATGCAACGGGCCAATGCACGAATTCAGTCATTGTCAATTTACTTTACATGAAAAATATCTTCAATAAAATAAGAATAACATGAAGGAAACATCATGATCAAATCAAGAATGAAGTTCCTGAATAAAGTGTGTGGATTTAAAAATGGGAAAAGTGCTGGCCGGGGTGATTTGGGATAGGCCGGCCAAGCCATCCACGATATCACTGATATGCATAGGGAATATTACAGTAAAGCACGAAGAGCAAAGATTCGCCGAAGAACCAGAATGAAAACAGATTGCAAAAAGTAACTGCTAGTGCTACCAGTTCAGATCGTCACACCAAGTTGAGATGAACTTATCACAATGAGAAAATGAAGGAATAGAATAAGGTACATGTACAGGATTTTTAAATTATTTCTTAGCTTTACAACCGGTCATGTATGATAGACTCGTGAGATACATACGGGATGAACTCAGTGCGTGACTGACCGAGACTCAGTCGCCGAGTCCGGCGCCGAGTGTTCAGTATCCGCGACTGTACTGTACCTGCAGACAAAATGACCGATTTTATATTCACATTCTGATATTTCCAACTTATTGCTACTTCATCAGCAAAATTTATTCCTGTAAATGTAAATGTAAATGTTCCAAATATAAGATAACGATTGATCAAATCTGCTGAAACACACGCATAAGCGAAGTCGCTGTGTTTGTGCATAAACCTGGAACCACCTGTCGGGTCCCTTCTTCAGCAGCAATTTACGCATCATGTGCGGTAATCCATAAAACATGAATGGTTCACTTTTCAGTACCGTATACTGATTGTACTATCATTAAAGAATCGTGACACAAGTGACAATATTTTCATTTTATTCAGATTTCAGAATTCCATCAAATAATGGTCTATCAAGCCCAAATTGTATTTATTTTATAATAAAATATCTGTTTCTTTCAATCGTGATTGTGTGGAAAGAATGTATTACCGCAATGCGCTAAATATGAAAACCAAGTTTATAATTATATGGGCTGGATTTGATGAAATCGGCGTTTTTTTTATTAATTTTTTGATTACTACAAGACGATATTTTTTTTAATCAGATATTTTAAAATGAATCAAGAATAGGGAATGTCACAAACAAGTATTTAATTTTGATTTTGATTTAAACTTTTGATCCAAACACAAGGAATTAATTCCTACCTCGAATTCAGATGGTACTCCATCTTTCATCAGCGCAGTGAGTGACTGTATCACTCGCTGATGAAAGATGGAGTACCATCTGAAAATTCGAGGTAGGAATTAATTCCTTGTGTTTGATCAAAAGTGTAAATCAAAATCATGATTATACCAACACAGATGAACTTTCATGAAAGTATTTAATTTGTTATTCGATCATGTTTATTGAGTCCATGACATGAACGGCAGCAGCAAGCATTTGCGCATGGAATTGATCCCAGCGCGAAATTCAAACTCAATTACCCAATTATACCCAGCTAGTTATGACTGATTTTGTCAAAAATTGACGGAAAATTTACGTGTTGACAAGAATTCTATTATTTCTAATATATATAGAAGGAACCAGCAACTTGAAGATTCCTCTAATTTCAAGCTTTATTGTGAAAATCAGACTTGCCCACGGCCCTGCATCTCTTATATCGTCTTGATAAGAGTTCGAAGCCCTGTCATCAACAGAGGGCGGTAATTCCACGGTAAAGAATGTCCCAATGTGTGATGAACGCGCTAATGAGCTGGTCAGTAACCATAGAAAAAGCTTGTTTCCGGCAAAAATTGACAAGTAACTTTCATAAATTTCTAGATACAGTTGCTAGAAGGTCGTGCGATGAAATCCAATCATTTCTTAATCATTTCTTAATTGAGGGAGCAATAATTATTCCTCATGAATATTAATGTCATGCTGATGACATCATAATTACTCGAATTTGGTTAATTTTGACATTTTGAAACATTTAAAGCTCAAAAGACACATAAAATCAACCAGAAATATTTTCTTCATTTCACATGAGTTTCCATGCCGAAATTCTAGCATCAGAGTAATCTCCTTTTCAAGATACAGCTTTTATAAGTGTCATATGTCACTTCTATATAATTAAATAAATTTGTATTATGCACACAAATAGTGATGCCCGTTTGTGCTGTATTTATGATAGTTTTTCATATCCGATTTTAACGATAAAACACATTCCCTACAGAGAAAACAACATAGCAAAACATACAACAGTTTGTAACATTTTCTATTCACTTGAACATCTATGTTTGGATTGTGATGTAATTAACGAGTGTAATGAGATTTTCTCTTTCTGAATCTGACTGGTAAAATATTATTTTTCATCACGATTTCGCATCAAATTCATACATTTCTGGGTCAAAAGACATATAAAACATTTAGAAATATTGAAATATGGTTTATAAATAACGCTAATATAATCATTTGAGTTGATCAAGTAATCGCTTTTTATGATTTTCAAGGCAATATGCATAAATGATGATTCTGCATGTACATAATTTTTCACTTCAGTAAGCTCGTCTTTTGACCAACGTTCATTATTGATCAATGTTTTTATTGTAAGCAGTATCATCAAAGAACCACAGGTGTATGAGCTTGTGCATTGAATTGGATTACATATGGGTTTGTCAGGTTATTGATCGCTAGATGGAAGCGAACATGATACATATTACGTAGTATTCCATGCCTGTGCGGGGAGTTGAACCCTAGCGACCAGAACTATGAACACTTTGAAGCGTTAGCACTCTTCAGGGCCGTGTGCCGGGCAGCTTGCAAAGTACAGGAAGCAAGTCTTGTTTACATGTTTCCAATCAGGATCACGTGACTGCGAACCCTGAGCTTACGTCACGAGCATTCCCAAGGTCATAGGCGATTGATTTGGGTGCTTTTGGGCCTTAAAAAGACCAAAAAATTCATTCGTTTTTTAATTTTTCAGCTTTATTGGCCATCAAAAAAATCGGAAAAAATAGTTTTTAGTATCCTGACATCATAAGCTTTCCATTGATATATAACTTTATTTTCAATGAGGTTCACCTTTAACAATTCTCACCATTTTCTTGTTTTACCTTTTTATTCTGACAACTACAAAAAAAGCCAGTAAAAAAGCCTAGCACATAGGGCTACACGCTAGAATGGCTTTCAAACACTTAAGGGTAGACATGGTATTGTTGGTCAAAGCAACCAAAAAAAATTGATTTTCATTATCTAGATCAATATATTATTGAAAAATGACATCTTGATGTTGTGCAAACGTTCATTCTACAAATCCTATACACTGAAAACTTGCTTAATTTATTGTTGTTAATGAGTTATGTATGTTTTACAAAAGTGTTGTTTCAGCCCACTTTACAATATAACTCAAGAACCACAGTACCGACAAAAGTATATCTGTGATATTTGAATTTTTCTACATGCTCGCTATGAAATGAGCTATGCAGTTTTTGCCAAAGCTCACTACCATTTGCAAGATGCTGTGAACTACCAAATCGCAACAGTTTAAAATAGTTAATAACTTTAAAGTAAGGCTGGCATTTTCGGTCGGGTGGCGGGTACCCGCCGAGATTACATTACCCGGTAGGAAATACCCTCCCGGGTACCGAATTCAAAAAAAAAAAAAAAAAAGTTTTTATTTTTTCGGTTTTTGTAGTGTCCTGGACCTAGACCTAAATGCTAGGATCATTCATGGTTGACCTAAAAAAAAAAAAAAAAAAAATTCAAGATATTTTGTTATTTTTTATATGAAAATTGATAATTTGTATTAATGTCATAGTTTATTAATGATTTCAAAATTAATTCAAATTCAATACATTTTGAAATCATTAAAAATAACAAAATACTTAAATTTTTTTTTTTTTTTTTTTTAAATCAACCATGAATGATCCTGGCATTTAGGTCTAGGTCCAGAGACACTACAAAACCGAAAAATAAAAACTTAAAAAAAATTTAAAAAAATTTTTTTTTTTTTTTTTTTTTTTTTTTTGTAATTGGTACCTGGTTACCTGCCTGAAAATTGCGGCGGGTACCCGGTACAAAATTACCCGAAAATGCCAGGCCTACTTTAAAGGCACATGTTTCTGAGACAAACCCCCATTTTTTCTCTCTTTTTTTCCTTGCACAAAAGTATAAAGATTAATTTAGTTACAAGTTTTCACATCTCTCATTTGTAAAAAATATAATTCAATTCTGGAAGACAGTTTGTCTGTTTCAAGGTATCTTATTTACAACAACAATATGAACACACATAATATTTACTTAAGACAGATTTTTACTTGGTATAGTGAAGGGAGACCGATTCCCACCCCAGGATACCATTCTTGGGGGCTGAGCAAGGGAATCTTCTAAGCATTACATATGCAAAGTTTCTGACAGTGATTTATGTTGGAAGAATTACTACCTTTCCCAAAAAATAAAATGGCACCAAAACCTTTAATATTTATTTATTTCACCTTAACCCCAAAGATTATTATATCAGTTCCAAAAGATTTAGACTGGTTTAAATTTTCCCTGCTGTATAAGATCCTGCCACACTTTCCCTTTAGGATACTCATAATCTCGCAGACTCTCTTCTGTTAGTTGTGTTGAATAACCAGGATACTGTAATTGAAGAAAAAAATCATGTAAATGCTAGTGCAACTTCTTCTAAGTACAGGAGTGTTGAATTAAATTAAATTTATACATTTCTAACCAAATAAGTAAGGTAGAGCACTTTTTGCTGTTTAAGGAACTTCTGAAAACTGTTGCTGGGCATTTAGAGATGTGGGGTAAATCAGAATATTCCAGAAATTAATGGTACCCTCCTATATTTTTACATAAAATATTGGGAATTCCAAATTTTGCCTACAAATTGTGAATTAAGAAAAGTGCTTTAAAAATTGTGAATTTCCAGCAGCGTGTCAAAAACTGACAATATAATAGGATTTCCATGTCTTCTATACCATGTCTGATGAAACATTACCCTTTTTTGGGGAATTCCCATGGCTTCTATAGGAGATGTACCATTAATTTTGGAATACCCCATTCATCTGTATTAAATGCATTTCCCATGTTACAATTCCAATATTTATACAAAAGCAGATTTACAAAAACAAGATCTGGAAGTCTGCTCTTCCAAAGATATTTAAACTGTGAGTCTTCAGTGCAACAGTGAAGTTTGTTAACATATGAATGTAAAGCCTGGACCGTGGCTCTAACGACAGTTACACAGATAGAGCAGTGTTCAATTAGAAACCACACATAACTAACAAACATTTTTACAAAGAGCTGTATGGAGACCTTCCACAACTCTCAGAGAAGATCAAAAAAAGAAGGACACCTAAGCATGGAGCAAGAAATCCTGGTAGACCATCCCTTATTACATATGTAGATGCGCTCAATCATCTGTCCTGAGAACTGAGATGTAGGAAAGAAGGATATGGAGAGCTGTTGTGGTTTGGGAAAACCACCCAACATAGAAGTAAGTAATTCAACATTTACAAAGTCCTGCTGAGTGGAAATGAAAATACTAGGAAAGTGAAGGATGATCTTTCACTTTTTAAAGGGTCTATGATGCCAAACTGACGTACATTTTGGGTGCAGAAACCGATTTCTACTCAAGCAGAAGACATTCAGCTTATGAATAAACAATTTATTTGTGATGGTTGTTATTTTCTATAGAATTCCTGGAAAATTGGGATTTTTAATTATTAGATCCTATCATCCTATGGTTCTGCTAATGGTGAAATTTGATAATTATTGCAGAGTCATTGACTGTGACATTCATCAGGAATGTGCAATACCACTTACCTGTGGTGGAAGATAATGACAGTTCTGCATCTTGACTGGACACTTGAAATGCTCACGGAGATGCTCAACATATTCAATTACTCTGCAAATACATGAGAAACAAATACACAAAAACTATCAAGATTACTTTCAAGTAAATATATACCTCTGAAGTTTTAAAAATGTGTGACTCACTTCAATAGTCTTGAAACTCATAGCTTTACCTCTTGTATTGTGCTAAAACCATCTAATTTGATATCAGCCAATGATAAAATGCTTAGACGGTTGTTATGTGAAAATTCCCACTGTATTTAGTGTATTGTCATGTATTTAGTCACAAACACAAACAAAGACACAATAATCAGAAAAGTATGAAATGTCTAAATTATTAGTAACAGAAACCATTTATTTACTTACCTATTTTCTGTAGTAGCAGATACAGCAATATAGTCAAACATACTCATATGATGAACCAATTCACAGAGTAGTACACCTCCAGCATGCGGGCATACAGGCACTGCAGGAAATAACAAATGACAGATCAATTGTATTACGGTATTTGGATTTAAACTTGCCATGAATGATAGCCAGTGAAAAAATTTCACTGACCATCCATGATTCGGACATGGGGCCTTTGGTTTACCAGTCCAATTAATGCTCTACCAACTGAGCTAACAGCAGAAGATTTTAATTTTTAAGTATACAGTTCGATCCTGATCCTGTAATACCTTCTCATCCAAAAACTACAAATAAGTTCCTTCTATGTATGAGATAAATATGAAACAGATGATGGTAATATGATGCATAAGTTATGTAATTAATGTGAGCGAATGTGAATGTGTCACCCATAATTTTCCATCAAGATCAAGAATTTCTTACCAGTTTTCTTGAAATTCATTATTGCAACATTCTTCACACAATTTTAAAATGTACTAACAGTTTTTAAGAATAAAGGTTTGGAAAATCCTTCTTTATACAATATCACATTATTTTTCCTATGACCCAAAGTTCATTAAACAAAGATGGGCATGACCCACAGCATAACACAAAGGCTGTTACTTACCAAAACATATCAGCATGCAGTGTACCGGGAAAAATTTCTAAAGGGGGCTCAATTTCCAAATCATCCCACTTACCGGATCCCAGAATGATTTAACATAATAATGCAGGCATGAAAATTTTAATGCCAAAATGGGGTTGCATGACAAATACGAAGGTACCCTGAACTTTAATGCACGCAAATGTATTTCTTTATATTTTCCGGCAAGTCCCATAATCCCTTTTGTAAGAGGCCACCACACCCAAAAGGGTCGCGACCCAGTTTGAGAACCACTGATTTAATCCCAATAAGCCCAATCGGCATTGGAAATTTGCAATGCATTGTAGGACAGTTTTGCAGTTTTGGGACACTTTGTCCTTTGACCTTTCAGAAAATTCAGAAATATTGGGTTTTTGTACATACAAATTATAATCTAAAATGTTTTACAATATTTAAAACAAATGTAAAAAATATTAGTATTTTATAAATTAATTATTTGGTATTTTTAATGATCAAAATTATGACAATAATAAGAAAATTAATAATAATTAAACTGTCCCAAAACTGCTCTCAAAAACCGGAAGTTAGAATGGCGATTGGGCTTATACCTACCACCAAACTTGTTGGCCATTAGTAAAATGGCCACATTCTCATTGACACTTCCCACACGGCAGCTATCAATTTGACAGTACTGTAGTGCACCAGCTTGTAGGAACTGCTTGAACATGACACGATTCTGACATTGCTCCCCTGTAGCAACTCCAATACCAAGAGGCTGCATGGCCTGAAGCACAGTGGATGGAAAGTATAAGATGAGTTGATTAGAACATATTTGGTAGATAAGACAACAACTCTTACGTAGAAAAAGTCTTTTATGAAGATGATCCAACTCGATCAATAAATTAAAGACAAATGGCACATTATGCACCAAGTAAATGTTTCTACTGTTTCAAGTGACCATTTTAGAACTAGCTCAGATGTGATTGGAAACTAACCCAAAGAGCCCTCCTATCAATGTAAGAGCTATAATCTGAGTTGAATTAAAAAGAAAAGTTTGCATCTGACATCACTGTCAATTAAATTCCCCACAACCATTGATTGGTTGTTAGTGCATAAAACGAAGGCTGAATGAACTGAAGTCCACAAAGGCTTGAATTGAGCTAATTGCTTCATGCAAGTCTTACCTTTGATATGGTAGCATGTCCCAGGACATCATCTGGTGATGTCGGCTCTTCAATCCACAATGGCTTGAATTTAGCTAATTGCTTCATCCAATCGATGGTTTCTTGTACGTCCCATTTCTGGTTAGCATCCATCATCTACATATTATGAGGTGAAATACAAATAGCTTACGTCAAAGAGTGTAATTGTAAACAACATAAATTATTTTTAAACTATTATTTATAGCACAGATTTCAGCGCACTGTACCAAAGCACATAGTTACACAGAACATCTTTCATAACATATTCTCTTGTTTATGTTTTGTATGTTGTTTTTTCTTGTGCTTTATAACCCTTACAAAAACCTGTTATGGGCTGACCCAGTTGAAATCCATACACCCCTATGGAAGATATGACCTTAAGCTCCCACACAGGGAGTATGAATTTCAAATGGGGTTACCTGAATGGGTGACACTCCATTCTGCAACATTGAGATGCATGGTCTTTGGTAGGCCTGGGCTCTTAATAAAGGTCCACGGCTCAAGATTCTACATAGCTCAAATTCTAAATGTCAGTCTTGTTGCAAATGAACTATTCAGGCTGAAATCTATACACCTCTACAGAAGACATTACCTTCATCTCCTACACAGGGAGTGAAAATTTCAAATGGAACCACCCATTTAGTTGACCCCATTTGAAATTTACACACCCTGTTTGGAAGATTAAGGTCATGTCTTCCATAGAGGGTGTATGGATTTCAACTGGAATTGCACAATGCTGTCAAAGTGTATTGGTTCCTTTTGACACAAAGAAATATTTTCTTTCATATAGTTATAATATTCAACATAACTTGACACACTTACCAAAATGTTGTCATATCCAATCTCTTCACGTAACAATGCAGCTCTACGGATGTCATCTTTCAAATCAGAGCCAACTTTCATTTTAAACCTTGTCCAGCCTTCCTTCAATGCTGTCTTACAGCGCTATATGGTACATAACAGTACAAATAAAATGTTTAGCTAAATGATATATAGCTGTTCTAGCCCACAACTAACTAATATAGATTAATGTTAGCAACTATTTTAAAATCTTGTGATTTGGTAGTTCACAGCATCTTGCGAATGGTAGTGAGCTTTGGCAAAATTGCATTGATCATTTCCTAGCGAGTGTATAGAAGAATTCAAATATCACAGACATACTTTTGTAGGTCATGCGGTTCTTGAGTTACATTGTAAAGAGGGCTGAAACAACAACACTTTTGTCAAACGTACATAACCGTTAACAAGAATAAATCAAGCAAGTTTTCAAAGTATATGATTTGTAGTATGAACATTTGCAAAATATCAAAGTGCTATTTTTCAATAATATATTGATTTAGACAATGAAAATCAATTTTTTGGTTGCTTTGACCAACAAAAGAGCTTGTTGCCTTAAGTCATGAGCTTAGTAACACTACTATAAATGGTAAAATAAACAATTGATAAGTCATACATTTGGACTCTAGGGAGATGAGGGAACAATGTATGTGTATGCATGGGGTGGTAGTGGTTGGGGTGTGTGCATGTGTGTATTCAGACCTGAAACTTTTCCTCTTTTCCTCTTTTTTTATTCCTGAAATTCACACATTTTCTTTTATTTTCAGTCCAATTTGAGCCATTTTCCTCCAATTTTACAATGTTTTTCATCATTTTTTAGCATTTTCAGCTTATTTCCTTTTTTATAAAGACCCTGTTTCAGGTCTGTGTATTCTTATTCTCACCTGTCTCAGTTGATCATCACTGTACCCTAGCCATGCAGTTGATGTTGTGTATGCTGGATAGCCATTTTTCACTAGATAATCCTCTGGCAGGCAAAAAATAGCAATAAAAATAGTAAGTACAACTGCTGATTATGAGCATTATAATTATAGGTTAATAACTGCGCATTAGTTATTTGGAGGGCATTGTGAAAAATCTAAACATTTTGCCTTTGGAACCGAGGGATATTCCGAGGTCCAAAGCAAAATGTTTAGATTTTTCACAATGCCTGACTATAACTGATGCAAAAAGTTATTAGTCCTAATTCATTCGTCACTTTTAACTCATCACTCAACCAAATCTGAAGATTTTATTCTCCGAAATTTGTTGAAATAAACAATTTTATCAAAACTTATATTTCGCCCTTCAAAAAGTCGAACAGGCTAAAACGGACTTACCAATTACAGCACTGCGCAATCACGCCATGTGCAAATATGGATGCGTACTACGCGGATGCGCCTCTACGCGGAATCATTGTGCCGCGTAAGCATACGCGGAGGTCATTGATGGATATCCATAACCTCCGCGCCGGTACACCGCAGTGTGCGTAAATCATCTAACGACCAATTTGATTGGGACGCAAATATGGCGTAATACACGGAGGTTATGAATGAACCATGAATTTTCTTCTAGATATGATGAATTTCTAGTTAGTGTCCAGGTCAGAATCGGAAAGATGTCACACACCTTATTAAATGTGCACACTTTGAATTCTGTCATATTAGGGCCTTTCATATCTATCACTTGTCAAGCATTGTCACATAAACACACATTGCGTAAAATACCCTCTTCATTCTAGACTTTGAAAAATACTCATTATATTGCTAAAAATAACAAATGGTGACAGCTTACTCTACATGGTTTAATAATCTGGGCAACTTTGAACAAAAATATTACTGTTTGATTTGATTTTGACAGTTTGTTCCTTTAAAAGTAACTTTACTCAGATGCTCCAGTTGATATCCCAAATGCTTGTGAAATCATAAAGGTAAAAATGGCTTTGATCTGAATTTGAATCAGGACCAAGCACATAGGTTTTTAATGTGACAACATTACCTCTTTCCTTCTTAGTAGCTGCATTTTTCTTCAACATTTCTATTGCTTCTTCTTTGGTCAACACATCTGATCTACACAAATAAAGCAAAAATGGCATATTACGCTAAAAAACTGTTTCCTGAAGGTGGCCTGAAAACAAAAATGCAAAATACTTGTCTTGTATTCTTAGGATTTATATGCCACACGTCAGTGAAGAGTAGGTTGAATATGAAAATGATAAGTTTTAGGAAAATTATGGATTGATTAGAAATATATTTTTTCTAAATTTCTCAATAAAGAAAATGAAAAGCGGTAAAATTGCTCCAAAAAAATTGCATGCGGCGTATGGGAAACAAACTTGTTTTTTTTAGCCTTATGTTTATCAGGTCCCCTTATTTCATGCCAAGCTGTTCCCCTCCCCCTATATTATTTTATATTATTTATTAAATATTGGTTAAAAGTCAATACTGACTTGTTGATTTTATCCATAAAATAATATAATATTTTAGTATCTCAACAATGTCTCTAATATACTTACATATATCTGAAATCAATGCAAGATACTAACTGTTCAGGCTCCTGTATTATTGAGCAAAACAACACATTGAATGGATTAAAACAGACTACTTAATTATATCAGGAATTAAGATTCCAAATACTCATCATAAACACAACTTGAATAAGCCTGCTGCACATAGTGATACTGCAACAACTGTGTAGTGTAACCTTGATATTGGGCCATTCCAGTTGAAATCCACACACCCCCTAAGGAAGACATGACCTTAATCTCTTCACAGGGGGTATAGATTTCAAATGGAGGTATCCATTCAGGTAACTCCATTTGAAATTCACACTTCCTGTGTGAAAGATTAAGGTCATGTCTTCCATAGGGGGTGTATGGATTTCAACTGGACTAGTCCATAGAGTTTCTCCTTTTTGGATTCACATGTTGCTGCATGACATTGTTTTCCACATTCATGACAAAATAAAGGGATTCATACTTGCCAATACACCACTTGTTTCTGCAAAGTAAATATATATTACAAAGTTGGAATGTCACCTTTTTATAGGTCATATTAATTACTACGAAAACATTTTCATATTTTTTTGATAATGCAACAGTGTTACTTGTTATACTCACCATGTCTGATAAGAGCTTCCACACTGGCTGAAAATAAAAAAATAAACTAATGTCATGATTTCAATTAAAATATAATCATATACAAAAAGTATTAGCATCCCCTAGTAAGTAGAATATACATACACCCATATCTACCCACCCCTACCCCATATATACACACATCCACCCCTACATACATACACAAGTTATACCAGGCTTATACCAAATAGGTCTAAGTGCCTTTGCAAACTTCTGCCAAGGCATGAAAAGAAACCAACAAAAATACAAAAGGAAAGGAAAAATTACATATCAAGAGAGAAAGGGTGCATTTTTTGAAAACAATAAGAGAAACTGCTTCTCTGGTGGAGAGAGGAAGTATGTTCCACAGCCGAGGCTGAAAAGGCTCAGTCACCTGTTGAATGATGTGTTTAGGGAATATGGAGCCTAGTATGATCAACCAATGAATGAAGGTAATGATGAGAAATGCTTTGGGTGTTTGGACAGCAGATCTCCTTGAAACAGCAATATGATTGATTGCCTTCAAATAAATCTCAAATTAAATCCAGGCAACTACATTTTACAAGTTGTTTGTTTGAGCAACAGCTTCAATGTGGACAAACTTCTATCATACATACAAGCTCATTGGTTTGTCATCAGAGGATACTTCATCATAATATATGATACCCAAATTTCCCCGTGTGCACTTTTCAACTTTTACCTTGCCTTCTCTTTTTCCCCACAGGTCCCACAATGCATTGAGAACAGCACAACTTGCTAGCTGAATCACACCCTTTTCTGGTCCAATCTGAAAAAAAGACAAACTTCCAGGTCAGATTAAAATAAAGATGATAGCATTTTTAGTAACAGTTATTTTGTTTAACACAAATGGCATAAAATTTGTTTTAATCCAGAATCCTCTTCAGACTCTAAACTCCCACTACTCTGAATCACCCTGCTTCATCATGGGGCCACTGACTTAAGGGGGTACTACACCCTTGGCCAATTTTGTGCCAATTTTTGCATTTTTCTCAAAAATTACAGCGCATTGGTGACAGGTAAGATATGTATATTATAGGGGCAAAGACTACAACTACTGCACTAACAATTCGGCAACTCAAGGCAAGTAGTTATTGATTTATTGATCAAATATTGGTTTTCCCTCATTTTTGACTGTAACTCCACAACTGTTGTCTGTGCTGAAATAAAATTTCCAGTGCAGTAGTTGTAGTCCTTGCCCCTATAATGTACATATCTTACTTGTCACCAATGCGCTATAATTTTCTTGAAAATGCAGAAATAGGCCCGGGGAAATAGGCACAAAATTGGGCAGGGGTGTAGTACCCCCTTAATGAGTTATTGCAGTTGAAATCCACACACCCCCTATGGAAGACACGGCCTTAATCTTCCACACAGGGAGTGTGAATTTCAAATAGGGTTACCTGAATGGGTGACTCCATTTGAAATCTACACCCCCTGTTGCGTGGGGATTAAGGTCATGTCTTCCATAGAAGGTATGGATTTCAACTGGCAATAGCCCAATGTTGTTACCTGACTATTCAATTGTGATGTGATAAGTTTGCTTTCCCAGTATTACTCCGTACTATTTCCATTTCACAGAAATTTGTTTCAACTGATTTTGTTAGCACCTTGGTACCAAGATCAGGTGCCCTTTTCTAGTAACATCTGTGTGATTGAGATACCCTTTTTCACATTTTTGCTGTTTTTGATACCCTAAACAAGATACTTGCATATTGCATCTAGCCATGAAAAAAAGACCCCTTTTACTTGTTTTTTTTGTACATGGGTGATATGCAATTTGAAATACAAGTGCCTCTGGGCAAGTGCCCCCCCAGCTACCTACCCATCTAAGTTGTGATTCACTTGTTATCTTGCGATAAAAACCTCCAAAATCTCCATATATATCTGCCAACTGCTGCCCTTGTACAAATGGGACCAGAGCTTTCACTGCTGTAGTAACTGGAAGCAAAACATTAAAAAGAATACTTTAAGTACAGTATCTCAAGTGTCATATTGAGGTGGAGGATAGGCCTAAATACTAATTTAATTATGGTGAGCTAAGGTAGCATGATGATGACAGTCCTGATGGTAAATGATGATGGTTCATGATGATAATGGTGGTGGTGGCGGGGTTTAGTGTGGGCTGAGGTAAATAACAAGTGAAAATCTTTTCATCTAGGTGGGCAGCTCCATTGTTATTTTTCACTATATCTAGGCCTAGTATTAAAAGAGCCTAGGCCTACCGGTATGTTTTACAGTATGTAGGCCTAGCTATATAGGCCTACTAGGCTAGTATTTTGGAAAGGGAAGGATGGAAGGAATTCAACCGTATGCCCTTGTCTTTGAGAATTGAAAAATATTACGAATGTTTGAAAAAGGTAAATAAATAAAAAAAAATAAACGCGACTTTTCTATCCATCCAAAAGTTTTGATCCGCCATAACTGGTTATATACATTTTACATTTGCCAATAATAAACATTAGGCCTACATATTATTGATCTAGAGACAAGAGTTTAACTAGTCCCCCTTTATTTTCTTGAATTTTGTCCTCAGATTTGTTTTTATAGTTTTATGTCAAAAAATATCCCAAAATTGGACAAACCTATTTCCGTAAATTAGATTAGGCCCTACTACTTGGAAGTGTAGGCCTATAAGGCGTAACTAAATATCATGTTTGGGACCTTTTTCAAAATTGGGCACGGCATCAGTTTCAACAATACAGTTTAATTCCTAATTTTTTTTAAAGTCATGTACGATCTTATAATATGAATTTGGTTAATTTTTTTCAAACCTGATTTTTTGGCATATTTGTAATGTTTACACATGTCACAACTTGCACCTAAATGGAATCAGCCAAATTTCTTGTGTTTGTAGGTAAACAGAGCAAAGTTCGACATAAAGTCATAATTCAAAGAATTATGACTTTATGTCCTCCCATAGAACTGCGTGTTAAACGACCAAAATAACAAGCAGTGTTTCTTTCACTTTACCTCGTTATTTCAGCTCAAAATTAACAGAAACCATTCCCGATAATTATTACTAGTATTATTTCAGCATTTTGAGTATACGGTATAATGACAAATTTAAAATTTGAAGGAAATCGTACATTAAGCCTTTAATCGGCCGTTTTGTTTGTTTGTTTGTTTATTTGGTTTTTTTGCTTTACCAAAAGTGGATTAAGTTTGACGAAAATTGCTGTACGCATGTAAAGTCAGCTGTTTGGGGCAGAATGTAGATTATTTTTTGACTTAAAAAACGCAAGCAAAACGAGTGATAACAAATAGAAAATGCAATTTACAGATTTTTGTAATTTTTAAGGTCATTATTTTGGTAAGAAAAATGAAACACGACCGATCAACTGACCCAGCGGCGTAGCCATCTTGGTCAGGGGTGGCAAAATAAAATTTCAGGGGCACAGCTGAAAAAAATTGCAATTTTTGTTTTTTAGAGAGACGATAGGCCTACATGTCTTCGAGCTTCCAAAGAATGCTTTATTGGGATGAGGTGTTCGCGTAGTGCGCTACTGCCCACCACATCAAATACGAAACGTTTTGAAGAAAACGTTTTAATGTCGGGTCATATAAAACATTTAAATAACATTCAACAACATTTTTGAAAACTTGCTGCAAAATATTCTAATGCATATGATGTTATTTTAGTGTTGATAAAATAGTTTACAAACATGTTTCCCAAATAATATTTTACAATAACATTCGGAAAACATTTTTAAAATGTTGTTGTAGTGTTATACAATGAAACGTTTTAAGGAGTCGGTCACCCACCTTTGCACAGTATTTTGTGGGATGTGGGAGCACATCAGACATATCGAATTGCATTATGAATACGAGGAATGTCCTTCTGATATCAAATAATTTTGATTTTTTGAAATTCGCGATATAATACAAATTTTATGGCAAATGTAATTATTCAAAATTGAAATTTTTAAAATTCAAAAGTCCTCAAAGTAAACTTTATAAATCTAGTATTATTTGTACTGGGATGAAAAGCCGACCATAAAGTTTTCCAAAAGACCTAAAATGGTTAGTTCTTTATAGGTATTTTATGAAATTTCATGTATTGTATAGGCCTATCTTCATGGTCAAGTTTATTTTGAGGACAGTTAAATGTCAAAAATATCATTTTGTTTAAAATTATTTAAATAATTATTATTAAATAATTAAATCAAATTATTAATATTTTTCTTCAAAATGTCCAAAAGACATTTATGTGAAAATTGTCTGTATTAGAAAAAGGGCTAAATGGAAGCAGTTTTTAAACTTTTAATTGAACACCAAAGAAACTAATTTGAAAATAGCAGATGATGCTGGTATAATTAATTCAAGTTAAAATGCATTTTAAAAATAACAAAATTAAAATTCGTCCCAAATCGTGTATTGTGGTTTTAACTATCTTTCTATGCCCTACTAAAGTTACAAAACTCCGGAGTACCGCAATGATGACAATTCTCGAATGATTCAGTGACTTTAATGAAACGTGCCTGGCCTGGTTTAGTTGACAGTTTGAGAGTAAATTAGGATGTGTCGGTTTAACATGCTTAGTGACGTTTAATTCCTGTGTTCCTTACTCTGAACATGGTGAACGTGAGTTCCAATCCGCTTGTCTCTTCCTATATGAATTATCACTACCAAGCCTAAATTATTTCAGAAAAAATGACGTTTTTAAGGAAGTTTTCGTAATTTTGATCTTCCGCTCATCATTTTTGTCTAAATTTTTGACAGCAGGTTTAATTATTTTTCTTGGTGCTTACATCAACAGTGATGCATCTGCATGGCAAATATTACTTTAATTTTTTGTCGCAGTAATGCACTATAATTTTACTGGATTGAATGAATGAATGGATGAATGAATGAATGAATGAATGAATGAATGAATGCATGAATGAAGGAATGAATAAAGGAATGAATGAAGGAATGAATGAAGGAATGAATGAAGGGATGAATGAAGGAATGAATGAATAAATAAATAAATAAATAGTTAATAAATAATAGATAACAAATAGATATATAAATAAATGATAAATAATAGATGAATAAATAAATAAATACTTGGAGATAGATGACTATCTCTTTAAATAATCTTTAAATAATAAATAGATAAATAAATAAATATAAAATAAAATAAAATAAAATAAAATAAAATAAAATAAAATAAAATAGAATAAAATAAAATAAAATAAAATAAAATAAAATAAAATAAAATAAAATAAATAAATAAACAAATGAATAAATAAATACATAAATAAACAAATAAATGTTAAATAATAAATAAATAGCCTTTAACGTGCCAGCACTGCTAGCTGTTATTGTCAAATATAGCGTAAAACACATTAAATAATAAATAATAAAGATAATAAACTATTTCAAAATGACACACATTCTATAGACAAGGCCGAGATTTAATAATGAATACGTTATTAACAATAATACCGATGAAACGATAATTGCGTAACGAAGCGATAAAGGCAGGTTTTTCTATCAAGGTAATTTAGATTCAGAGACAAAACGGAAGTGCAGACAATATTATTTATTTTACTCACATATGACCTTGCCCAGGTTATTAATGCCGTGTTAAGTCCCTTTTCTGCTATTGTTGAATCTGATTATTAAATGAGAGTTTGCATAATACTCTTTTGTTACACAGCATCCGGAAGCTATATATATTAAAAGTATTATCTTAGATGGGATTAGATGATGTTGTACAAATCACGGTTACTATATAGTACTTCACTGTGATATTGGATGTAAAAACAAATGCTTTAATTAGCTGAAACAATATCTGTTATCTTCACCTTGTTAGATGAATTTAGCGTTTCTACATCAGCTTTGGTATACATTTAGTAAATTTGTTGGCGGGTTCGCTGTCGGACAAGTTTAGAACTGCCAGGTGTAGCTCTGACTTCTTCAGGACAGAGTACATAAGAATCTCTAAGAATGAGACATATCCATGTAGGCCGCCCTTGCCTAGTGATGGCTCTGAAAAGAACCGTTCACTCAAAACTGTCCCTTGATCGACAACAGATGCCTCGCCTATCTACTAATGTATAAAAGTTTTGATGGCTCGGAAAAGAGCCGTTCCCGGAAGACTGCCCCTCGTCAACAGAGAACAAGCAGAAGTCGCATATCTGCTAATGTAAAAGTTTTGTTGGCTCTGAAAAGAGCCGTTCCCTGAAGATTGTCCCTTGTCAACAGAGAACAAGCAGGTTTGGTGGCTCTGAAAAGAGCCGTTCACTACATGTCTCATTCTTAGTTACTTTGTCCTGAAGAAGTCAGAGCTACTCCTGACGAAAGCTTGAGAGTTCTAACTTGTCCGATGTCCGACAGCAAAACCCGCTAAAACTTTCTAATTGTTATGAACTCCAATCGTAAAGACCTATCCCACAATTTGGTATACATGTTAGAATACTCAGTTGCAGGCTCAAATTTCAAAATTGGGCAAATATGGATTTAAAAAACATCTACTTTGTATTCTCCTCACTATTAGGACTACAATACATGCAGTTTAACCTATCTCCGATACGATTCTTGAGTTGCAGGCATATTAGTGAATTGTCAAATTTTGGTCTAAAATTATTCCGCTGGGAAAAACATTTTAACTCAATAGTTTACCATATGTTTGTCAGGTGTTTCGTTGCTAGGTAACAGGGCAAAAAGGTCAAAAGCGCATTGAATCATGTTAACCTTGCCCTATTTTGTAATGTTACAAATTACAGGTATGGGTAGCAAAACACCTGAGATGTTAGCTGATGTTACAATTTACAAACTATTCTTCGTTTAAAATGTTCCAAGGGGATAACATTATTTGACACCACTGTGATGATGATCAAATCAAGTATTTTTGATATTTTTACCCCTATGGACAATGGTTGACATTTAAAACTTTATGCCTGTAGTAAACCTTAAAACCTGAACATTGGAGATAGGTCAAACTATACTTTTTCTGAATCATAATAAAGAGAAGAATACAGGGTTTATTAAAATAAAATCGGATTTATTTTTTATTTAAATCGATTTTTTGTTGATATTTTTAATTCCAAGAACTGATATACCCCCATATTAAATTCAAAAGCAAAAGAGACCAGTGGAATGCTAGACACAATCCTATCAGGTATTTACCAAAAAAATGTGAACATTTCAAAGAAAAATTTGGCAAAAATCATAGGGAAAAACCTGTTGAAGATGAATTTAAAGCAATAGATATTACAGTCAATTTAAGAAAGAAGTTAACGTATAGTTTATCAAATATGGTAAAAAATGAAAGAGTTGATTTAAATCAATGATTTTTTTAAATCATGTGATTTAAATCACGATTTAAATCAGTGATTTGAATCGGCGTGATTTAAATCAAACAACCCTGGAAGAATACATATATACATAGGTATGTGTTCTACCCAAAATCAACCAATTTTGAAATTGGCCCTGCATAAGCGCCTTTTTTTCTTTCTTTTTTTATGCAAATTGGTATTTTTCCCCTATCCCCGTCTTTGGATATACTGTATTGTTGGGGTGTCTTTTAGAGATACAACAAAAAACATCGATTTCCAATTTTAAACACTTTGTCTTACCAAGTGGACAGAGTTTCAAGTATAGGATCTTTTGGTCGGGATTTGTTTTTTTCCTTGACGCTAAAATGACCCGAAAGCTTGAAAAATGTGGCAAATTTTGATGATTGTTTGCAAAAACTTTTCAGTCAAAAGTTATGATAAAAAAAGGTTAATTTTTACATGATTTTAGCCAAATTTAAAAGAAATGCAAAATCTGGGTCGATCGAGTCGGCCCTGTACAGTTTATTTTTCGCCTTCTTCTCAGAAAGAAAGGACTGAAGTAGAAAATGCTTTGTGATTTCAAGCTCGGTACCTGACATTTCAAATTCAGCAAACGGTGATAAATAAATCAAGATCGTGTAAATATGCCAATATTGTTCCATAGGCCTAACACTCCGATTTCACTCTGTAGGCATGGTAGGCTTCGGTTCAAGTGATATCCACAATTCCAGTAAGACATGCATCTTTTGTTTACGTCGTTTGTCTGCATCATTTGTCAAAATCGTCTGACATTTAGGCCTACATTGTACTTCCCTAGAATTACTGAGCCTACAGTTACCAGTTAAATCGAGTCGGCGGGGAATTTGACCGATTCCAATTAGGTGTAAGTCGGGACATGTGTAAACATTACAATATGCCAACAAAAATGATTCGACTTAAAAGATTGTACATTCTGGCTTAAAGTAAAATCGGGCAGCCAACATTTTTAAAATTTCTGCGAAATTTTAGGCAATGACGCAAAACCACATTTGGGTTAACTTGACTGAAGTAAATGTATTATTAATTAGCGATATCCAGTTACCATGGTAACGAAAGAAATATCGGCTTTACTATTTTGGTACTTTTATGAGCGTTTTTTTTTCTTCTTTGTGGATGACCGCTATGATGCCTGAGTTATCTCAGATAATGCAATGAAAAAAGTGAACTTTCTTTGCACTTTACAAAGTAAGCAAAAAAATGTCAAGTATTAATGATCAAGATGACGTTTCATCTTGGGAATCCCCCCATAATGAAAACCTTCCGATGAACCTTCTGATACCTTCCTAAAGTGATGTGACGTGTAAGGATGTGTCAAATATGCCGAGGGGAAGAATCAAGGAAAGAAGGAACAATGATAATTAAAAGGACACAGAGACGAAAAGAGTAAGCAGAACATGAAAAAGGTAAGAAGGAGGGAGGAGAAAAGAGGAGTCAAGAAGAGAGAGAGAGAGAGAGAGAAAATAGAAAAGCAAGGAAGAAGAAGAGGAAGAAGAAAACGATAAAGAAAGAAAAAGAAAAAGAAGGAATTCATAATATTTATTTATTTACCGTATTTATTTATTTATTTATTCATTTATTTATTTATTTATTTATTTATTTATTTATTTATTTATTTATTTATTTATTTATTTATTTATTTATTTATTTATTTATTTATTTATTCATTCGTTCGTTCGTTTGTTTGTTTGTTTGTTTGTTTGTTTGTTTGTTTATTTATTTATTTATTTATTTATTTATTTATTTATTTATTTATTTATTTATTTATTTGTTTATTTTTTATGTTTATTACCATATTACCATATTTCAACTAATGATAGAAAATGCAGTCAAAGTGTTAAGTCAAATGAAAACAAGAATCTTCCTGGATTTACAACGTGCTCAATAAAATGCTTCCTCTCGTGTCCGGCTGTTGCCTCTGTTTTAGTGAAAGATGATTTCCGTTTTTGGACGACGTCATAAGTCATTTAGAAGGTAAGCCAGCTTGCCTTGTCCGCAGTATAAGAGATGGTGTTTTGCCATGATTTGGGATTTTTGCGACTCTCTACTAAGTTATCATTATTTTTTAAAGGAAAAACAAACATTAAGGGACCGTTCAATATTTACGTCACGGGGTAGGAGTTTTAAGGGAATCCAAATTTTTAGGGTCTTGAGGGAGGAATTTGAATTTTTACTTAACCATGAGGAGGAATTGTTAGGTGTTAAATATAGAAAAGGGGGGAAAACAATATGGAAAGTTCGAACGTATGCGAGGGGAAAACCTTGCATATTACGTCCCTATCTTTATACCCTAACCCTAACCTTTATACCCTAACCCTAACCTTTATACCCTAACCCTAACCTTTATACCTTAACCCTAACCTTTATACCCTAACCCTAACCTTTATACCCTAACCTTTATACCATAACCCTAACCTTTATACCATAACCCTAACCTTTTACCCTACCCTAACCTTTATACCCTAACCCTAACCTTTATACCCTAACCCTAACCTTTATACCCTAACCCTAACCTTTATACCATAACCCTAACCTTTATACCCTAACCCTAACCTTTATACCCTAACCCTAACCTTTATACCCTAACCCTAACCTTTATACCTTAACCCTAACCTTTATACCCTAACCCTAACCTTTATACCCTAACCCTAACCTTTATACCCTAACCCTAACCTTTATACCCTAACCCTAACCTTTATACCCTAACCCTAACCTTAATACCTTAACCCTAACCTTTATACCCTAACCCTAACCTTTATACCTTAACCCTAACCTTTATACCCTAACCCTAACCTTTATACCCTTATCCTTATCCTTATCCTTATCCTTACCCTTACCCTTACCCTTACCCTTACCCTTATACCCTTACCCTTACCCTAACCGTAAGGACTGACGGGGGTTCGGATTGATGGTGTTTCGGACTGACGGGGAGACCCGTCCTCCTCATCATCGTCATCATCATCACCATCATCATCATCATCATCATCATCATCATCATCATCATCATCATCATCATCATCACCACCACACCATCATTATCATCATCATCATCTAACTGATCGTCTTAAATACACCAAATAAATTAATTCAAAAATATTGGTAGGCCTACTCCTAAGTTGTTGTTTTTTATTATTTATTTAAATGCGACAGGTTCAAATATCGGACTGTTTGCGCTATTATCTGATCGAAAAATATTGTTTTTAGATTCAATTATTTTATTAGATGTATTACTTTATAATAATGAATTTCACGTTTCTCGAATACCAGATATTACCCTCAAAAGTCATGAAACTTTTGTTCACGTCACACCGGTCCGGAGATCCCCTTAACGCATGATCCAAATTATTCCGGTCCCCCTGTTATCCGTACCCGCTGGCCGGATGGAGGTGAGGGGATGTTTGGAGTTGGAGACGATGGAGGTGGAGCTTCATTCTATCTAAATGAAGTGATGGTAGACTTGATCCAAGCTCTTGATTTCCGAGTGTTGAATACATTAACTACTTAACCAATCAACAACAACAACATTATTCCCCCCAAATATTACAAAGAGCGAAATATTAAACGTAAAAAAGCGCTGTTTTTCTCTAAAAGGTGTATAAATCGAGCACAACACACACCATGCACACAGTACGGGCCCTACTGATGTTGGGCCTACGCCCATTCAGAGGGCCGTACATCATTTTTGTTAAAAATATTTGAAGCCCTTATATTGGAAGGCTATTGGAAATAGCTGGAAATGAAATTTCTGGTATAGTAATTTTTTATATTATATAGTATCCATAAAAATACTAAATACAATAATTTGATTTGATAACAAAGTGTATCATGCAAATTTTGTTCATGGAAAATCACAACTAAACAAATTTCAATGAGAGTGTCTTTCCAACCAGGCTCATCATTCGTTTTCATATTATTTTGGGAAAGATCTCCAGGAATGTGGCATATTATATAGACAACCCAGTAGACAATTTATCGTTTTGAAAAGCATTTACATATCAAAATAACATCATAATATGTATGTATATGTTTAAATTTTATAATTGATTGAAACCTTACAATACAAACATCTAGAGATTGATATGGCACAGGTATTTATAATTATTTGATTGTCAGACTTGTTCTCAGTCTAACGATGATACTCAGAGCGTCCTCTAGTGGTCAAAAAGTATAAAATGACCCGCTAATGTGTTCAAATTTCATTCATTTCATCATCTTCTAAAAGTGACGATCAACCAGTAAAATAGTTACTTTTCATATGTGAAGGACGTCATTTCTGAACGAGTTTATTTCATCCTTGAGGATTTGTGCGATTTGTTTTTATTCTAAACAGAGCAGCAGTTTGCAATAGCATTACAACTAGATCTTCTTTGCTCGTCTCAAAGCATCTCAAGGTAAGTGCATTTAGTGTTTTGTAAAATTAAGTCATTCTTTCCGCATTAAGATTTGTTTTACCTTGGAGCTATTGTTTTCTATTATTTTCAACAGGATATATTGTTTCCGTTTTATTGCATTCCAGGCATTTGCTCAATGAATTTCATTCAAATTTGCACTGCCATTTTGTAATTTGATATTTTTTAGTTTTGTTGTTTTTGTTAGATTTTGTTATGTCACCCTTTAACTTGTTTAATGTAGAATTGAGATTCCTTCAAACATGCTAATAATTTTTGTGTTTTGTGCACTTTTGGGCTTTTGCCTGGCTCCAAGACCGAATTTGTTTAAATAAATCCAAATTTCAAGCCCACTTTCAGTATACTTTAAGGGAAAAGGGCCAGGGTCATTTCATGTTAGAATCTTGTTATATTCTCAAGATATCTGATCATGACAAATGGAACTTTGTAATAACATTTCATTGGTAAAGACATACTTTATTTGTGATAGTTAGCGTTTGGTTAACATGAATGCTGACAGTGAATACATATGACCAGCTGACATTGCAAGAGGGCCGTCGTATAACTTTGTAAGGTTCATGTTTAGTGTTTATTTGAATTGATCTAAAGACAGTGAACATGAGAAATTATTTCGATAGGACAATATTCACCAAAAATATAAACCAAAACTCGTTCGATTATTATTCCGCTCTGATGCCATGGATACCGTGAACAACCTGTGAAACAAATAATGAATTGTACATGATAATATTTTCCACATCATTACATTCCCGGGATTACATTTTAGACAGACTAGACTTATATAATAAGAGCTAATAAGCATACCAATAATTCGTCTACCAATCCAAACACAGACTTATAACACAATAGTCCGAGTGATAATTATACTATGAATGGTGTCTGGACTGGGATTTTTCAGAGAATTGACCAGATTTACCATTTACCAGTTGTTAAGGCTGGTCGGAGGGGAGCATAGCCTAAAATTTAAAAAAGCGCAGTGATTTATAGTGCGCTACGCACCCGGGCTACGCACAGGCACAACGCCTCGACGTTGATCCACAAGCCTCAGCACACTTTACAGGTTGTCGCTGACCACTACGGCCCACATCATTCCATAAACCATTTAACAACAAATCAGGGACTTTGCTACTTCAAGAGCGCACACCCTAGACATTCCACAAATAACCATCGCAACCAGGATCAGCTCCCCGAGTTTCGTACGGGTTACGACGAGACAATTAGCAGTTAGTTCCTTGTCCAGGGGAATTTCAAGCTAACTCAATTTGCACTCAAATATTGAAACACATAAAGCTGAAGAGGAATTGTATTTGTATGGGTTCTATAAAGGGAACCCAATATAAGGGGTGTAATTTCTGCCCCACGTGCATGGTTTGTCTCATTCATTTTGGCTCAAGAACCACAAGGACATATGCGATTATTTTAATATTAAGTAAGGTTTTTAGTTAAATTGCTAAAACTGAAAAAAAAATATGGGTCTTGCCATCCCATTCGCCTTAAGCTATGTAAATAAGATTTTATTTGTATAATGTTCAAAAAGTGACAATAATAAAACATGTATATATAATGTTCAGGACAAGGTAACAGATTAGGGAAAGAGTGACTGAATTTGATGCCGGGGTTTACACACTGATTTTACCACTTATGAAGAGCTGACAAGAGTTAAGACCAAATTTTCTCATTTATCTTTTTCACGTAAATTCCGGCCTTTGTTTAATGCTTGAAGTATACAATATAAAGTAATAAAATTATTGAATATTCATCAAAAACAAAGATGTCATTCGGTTATTTCTGAAAAAAAAAAAAAAAACTTGCATCAGACCACGTGCAACAAACTTTCGAAGAGTCTTACTTGCAGGACTTATAATAAAAGTCCCTTTAAAAAGGGATGTGCTGGGACATGGTTGTTCACAATGAGTAACTTCATATTCCTTTTTATAAAAATAGTCAAAGTAATTTGATGTGCAAAGATTCGGTTGGTTCAAACCTCAAACCCTTATATCCAATTACATACGCCTTGACGAATTATTGTTGCCTATTTTTTCGAACAAAATCAATGCTTTACAATTAGGCCTATTTCATTTTGGGAGAACTTGCAACATCCAATGATGATCATAACCATTAATACAGCTTCTGAAGACTGAGACCGTTTGTTTAATGAAATTCTCCATCCACGTGTTACAAATAAAACGTATCCGGTAAATAACTGATTTCATATACGACCCTATTCATTTTAATAATACGGTATTGCATATTCTATTAAATCAATATAATTAATAATAGAGATTATAAGTTCAATATAAATGTGTTATTGTTTTCAATCACATTACGAACGATAATGCTTTTGTTTTATTTTCCGCTTATTTAACTTGAAACCGGTTATTTAACTTTAAAGGTCCATTCAGAGTTGAAGTTGAAGCCCTATTCAAATACATGCAGCAAATATCTCAACTTAAATAGAGTATAATTAGGCCTACAGATTCAGGTGAAATGTCTTGTTTTGTCTTTTAATACAAGGCTTTTACGACTCGACTAGCAGGCTATGTTAGCACATACAAAATCTGAATTTTGATGATTTTTACGATCCTCCCGATGAGCAAATCACCAATGATCAATGAATGGACCTTTAACTCCATCACATTTTGACATAATATTCATGATTGTATTTGACTGTGTAAATAAAATAAGAAATTATATCAGTAGGGCTATTAGTATTATCCCGCCTATACAGTTGTTCAAATAGCCTTTGGAATACAGTTGTTTTTCTAATAGCCTTTAAGGTTCAAGGAATAATTTAAAGAATTTAAAGCTCTTGTGTTTACTATTGCATATACAGAGCAATTAAAACACACAAATTGCATGCATGTCATTGGGAACTTTTATAATCGGATGTAATGAAAGGAATTTGAAATAAAAATCTCGAGCTATTCCTGAGCCTTTCAGGTGAGGTGTAAAATTCACTCTAGGAAAATTAGGCTATTCCAGTTGAGATCCATTCAGCTTTTTATTTATGGTTTTTTTCATATAGCCTATGAAAGACATGACCTTAATCTCCCACACAGGGGGTGTAGATTTCAAATGGAGTCGCCCATTCAGCATGTTCAGGTAACCCTATTTGAAATTCACACTCCCTGTGTGGAAGACTAAGGCCATTTCTTCCATAGGGGTGTATATGATTTCAACTGGAATAGTCCATATTTTTAATAATAAGAATGATTTAATCCATGTTTAAGCTTTATCTTTTCATGTAAGCAAATGAATCAAGTGTATACTAAATTACCATATTAAATCATGATAATCGTTCACGACAGTCCATACTTGAATCGAGCAAACAACTTTCCACAAAATATATTTAATCTCAGCAATTGACCAAATACCAAATATCTGTATACCAAATTGTGTATTTTACTTTCTTGACTTTAATAGCAACTCCAAAAAGTTAGCCTTTTTTTATTATGCGAAATTGCAAAAATTCTAATTCGGACGGTTAATCGGAGTCGAAGTTTTTGCGCTACAAATCTGACATAAATGTGTTTGTTTGTGCTTTACGCTGTGCTCTATTTATGTCGCCTCTTATAAAACCATTAAATATATATCTTATTGAACGTCTTTGCAGTATTACCTCCAAGACATCCATCATGCCGGATACAGCCATCAATACTAGCGAAAGCACCACCACACCAACAGCAAAAAGTCTGAAAAGGACAAGACAAGACTCTGCCAATGGGCCCACCAATGGACACTCAAAGGGTACCAATGGCGAAAATATCAAGAAAGAACGCAAAAATCAATTTGGGGAAATTTCTGACGGACACATGAAACTTGGTGACTGGGTGACGCAGTGGGAAAATGGTAGGACGAAATTTCACAAGTCAGCAGTTCACCCGTAAGTATTAATATAATGATAGAAATAAATTGTTTAATATAGGCTTGTTGGAACTTTTAGAGCGCATGATAGGCCTATATGCAGATCTCGAGTGCAGAACCTGCAGTTACATTCTTTGAAGCAGATTTTGGATCGTATGCATCAAGACAATATTATTTAAGAAAAACTAAGATCTATAAAGATTATACATCAGAATGATTTGGATCCGAATTTTGTCATGGTTGTTGAGTCCAGAAATCTTATTGATGGTACTTTACCTTGGCCTCAATATGCCTGGTCCCATATCAGGACCCAAGTGTTTTTCCGCACAGAGCGATCGTTTAAATAAATAAACTTTTACTCAAAATCACGATGGTATAGGGCCCTACTGTTGACAAATTAGCAATAATAAATGCACTGTCAATGAAAATAACGACGACATCAGTATCTTGTCACGTCCTCGAAGGTGAAACAATTTATCTCCTTTCTCTTTTTCCCAGGATGCTGCTGAAACACATTGACCGTTTGGTTGAGGGAAAGGACAAACCTAGATTCTATTTACCGCTGTGTGGAAAGTCAGTGGATCTCAAATGGTAGGTACAGACATGAATATGAGTTAAACAAAAAAAAAACCTATCGGTATCTTTAAGTTTTATTCACTCAATCTACTAAAAGAGTTACTGAATGCCAGTGGCGTAGATATTTTCTTTTGACATGTGTATGTGGGGGGGGGGGGGGATTTCTTGAAGTATAGTGAATCCAGCACCTTTTAGCGACAGAATAAGTTTATGGTACAAATTTGCGCGCGAAGCCACCCCCGGCTAAATATTGGGGTGATTTATTTTATTTATTATAATTTTTTTTAAATTATTATTATTATTTATTATTATTATTATTATTATTATTATTATTATTATTATTATTATTATTATTATTATTATTATTATTATTATTATTATTATTATTATTATTATTATTATTATTATTATTATTATTATTATTATTATTATTATTATTATTATTATTATTATTATTATTATTATTATTATTATTTATATATCACCATCATCATCAGGTTACTAGACAGAGGCTACGCAGTCATTGGATGTGAGATTGCAGAGCTAGGAATTCAACAATTTTTTGAAGAGCACGATATCAAGTACAAGACAGAAAAAATGACAGAGATAGAAGGCACCGTCTATAAGGTAAGAACTATACATGTGTTTTATTTGATAATTTTCAATCGTTAGAGTACGGAAGCATATTAGTGCCAAAAAAAAAAAAAATTAGAAATATTATTGCGAATATTCGCAATAATTATTGCGAATATTCGCAATGTTATTGCGAATATTCGCAATGTTATTGCGAATATTCGCAATGTTATTGCGAATATTCGCAATAATTATTGCGAATATTCGCAATGTTATTGCGAATATTCGCATGTTATTATGAATATTCGCAATAATTATTGCGAATATTCGCAATAATTATTGCGAATATTCGCAATAATTATTGAGTATAAAACTATCGACAGTAGATAGCTGGTGCAAAGTGTGAACATACCACTATCTAGAGTAGATAGTGTGTGAGTAAAAACCTTTCTAAAGTAGATAGCAAAGTATGAATAAAACTATCAACAGTAGATATCAGGTTATAAGTATGACAGTAGGCCTATATATAGCAGATATCAATGTGTGGGAATAAAAGTATCTTCAGTAGATAGTAGGTGTGATTATAAAACTATCTAGAGTAGATAGCAAAGTGTGAGTATAAAAGTATATTCAGAAGATAGCAGGGTATGAGTGTAAAACGAGCTAAAGTAGATGGCAGGGTGTGCGTATAAAAGAATCTTAAGTAGATGACAAGGTGTCTGTGTAAATATATCTACAGTAGACAGCAAAGCATGAGTATAAAAATATGTAGAGTAGATAGCAGGTGTGAGTACAAAACGTTCTAAAGTAGATTTCAAAGGGTGAATAAAACTCCCAACAAGTAAAAAATCGGGGTGTGAGTATTTATAGTAGATATTAGAGTTTGAGAATAAAAGTATCTTCAGTAGTTGGCTGTGAGTATAAAAGTATCTTCAGTAGATTAGAGGGCGTAATTATAAAACTATCTAGAGTAGATAGCAAAGTTTGAGTATAAATGTATCTTCAGTAGATAGCAGGGTATGAGTGTAAAACGAGCTAAAGTAGATGACAGGGTATGCGTATTAAAGAATCTGATGTAGATGACATATCTAGAGTAGATATCAGGGTTTGAGAATAAAAGTATCTTCAGTAGATTGCAACATGCAAGTATAAAACTATCTTCAGTAGGTAATAAAGTGTGAGTATCAAACTATCTATAAAGTTATAGAACCGTGACGCCGAAGCATGAAACACCGATTGCATTAATAAGTAGGCCTACATAATCAAACTGGTGGTGTGATTATTGCGAATATTCGCAATAATTATTGCGAATATTCGCAATAATTATTGCGAATATTCGCAATATTATTGCGAATATTCGCAATATTATTGCGAATATTCGCAATATTATTGCGAATATTCGCAATAATTATTGCGAATATTCGCATTGTTATTGCGAATATTCGCATGTTATTGCGAATATTCGCAATAATTATTGCGAATATTCGCAATAATTATTGAGTATAAAACTATCGACAGTAGATAGCTGGTGCAAAGTGTGAACATACCACTATCTAGAGTAGATAGTGTGTGAGTAAAAACCTTTCTAAAGTAGATAGCAAAGTATGAATAAAACTATCAACAGTAGATATATCAGGTTATAAGTATGACAGTAGGCCTATATATAGCAGATATCAATGTGTGGGAATAAAAGTATCTTCAGTAGATAGTAGGTGTGATTATAAAACTATCTAGAGTAGATAGCAAAGTGTGAGTATAAAAGTATATTCAGAAGATAGCAGGGTATGAGTGTAAAACGAGCTAAAGTAGATGGCAGGGGTGTGCGTATAAAAGAATCTTAAGTAGATGACAAGGTGTCTGTGTAAATATATCTACAGTAGACAGCAAAGCATGAGTATAAAAATATGTAGAGTAGATAGCAGGGTGTGAGTACAAAACGTTCTAAAGTAGATTTCAAAGGGTGAATAAAACTCCCAACAAGTAAAAATCGGGGTGTGAGTATTTATAGTAGATATTAGAGTTTGAGAATAAAAGTATCTTCAGTAGTTGGCTGTGAGTATAAAAGTATCTTCAGTAGATTAGAGGGCGTAATTATAAAACTATCTAGAGTAGATAGCAAAGTTTGAGTATAAATGTATCTTCAGTAGATAGCAGGGTATGAGTGTAAAACGAGCTAAAGTAGATGATAGGGTATGCGTATTAAAGAATCTGATGTAGATGACATATCTAGAGTAGATATCAGGGTTTGAGAATAAAAGTATCTTCAGTAGATTGCAACATGCAAGTATAAAACTATCTTCAGTAGGTAATAAAGTGTGAGTATCAAACTATCTATAAAGTTATAGAACCGTGACGCCGAAGCATGAAACACCGATTGCATTAATAAGTATATAGGCCTACATAATCAAACTGGTGGTGTGATTATTGCGAATATTCGCAATAATTATTGCGAATATTCGCAATAATTATTGCGAATATTCGCAATATTATTGCGAATATTCGCAATATTATTGCGAATATTCGCAATATTATTGCGAATATTCGCAATATTGCGAATATTCGCAATGTTATTGCGAATATTGTTATTGCGAATATTCGCAATAATTATTGCGAATATTCGCAATGTTATTGCGAATATTCGCAATGTTATTGCGAATATTCGCAATGTTATTGCGAATATTCGCAATGTTATTGCGAATATTCGCAATATTATTGCGAATATTCGCATATATTATTGCGAATATTCGCAATATTATTGCGAATATTCGCAATTATTATGAATATTCGCACAATTATTGCGAATATTCGCAATAATTATTGCGAATATTCGCAATAATTATTGAGTATAAAACTATCGACAGTAGATAGCTGGTGCAAAGTGTGAACATACCACTATCTAGAGTAGATAGTGTGTGAGTAAAAACCTTTCTAAAAAGTAGATAGCAAAGTATGAATAAAACTATCAACAGTAGATATCAGGTTATAAGTATGACAGTAGGCCTATATATAGCAGATATCAATGTGTGGGAATAAAAGTATCTTCAGTAGATAGTAGGTGTGATTATAAAACTATCTAGAGTAGATAGCAAAGTGTGAGTATAAAAGTATATTCAGAAGATAGCAGGGTATGAGTGTAAAACGAGCTAAAGTAGATGGCAGGGTTGCGTATAAAAGAATCTTAAGTAGATGACAAGGTGTCTGTGTAAATATATCTACAGTAGACAGCAAAGCATGAGTATAAAAATATGTAGAGTAGATAGCAGGGTGTGAGTACAAAACGTTCTAAAGTAGATTTCAAAGGGTGAATAAAACTCCCAACAAGTAAAAATCGGGGTGTGAGTATTTATAGTAGATATTAGAGTTTGAGAATAAAAGTATCTTCAGTAGTTGGCTGTGAGTATAAAAGTATCTTCAGTAGATTAGAGGGCGTAATTATAAAACTATCTAGAGTAGATAGCAAAGTTTGAGTATAAATGTATCTTCAGTAGATAGCAGGGTATGAGTGTAAAACGAGCTAAAGTAGATGACAGGGTATGCGTATTAAAGAATCTGATGTAGATGACATATCTAGAGTAGATATCAGGGTTTGAGAATAAAAGTATCTTCAGTAGATTGCAACATGCAAGTATAAAACTATCTTCAGTAGGTAATAAAGTGTGAGTATCAAACTATCTATAAAGTTATAGAACCGTGACGCCGAAGCATGAAACACCGATTGCATTAATAAGTATATAGGCCTACATAATCAAACTGGTGGTGTGATTATTGCGAATATTCGCATAATTATTGCGAATATTCGCGTAATAATTATTGCGAATATTCGCAATGTTATTGCGAATATTCGCAATAATTATTGCGAATATTCGCAATGTTATTGCGAATATTCGCAATGTTATTGCGAATATTCGCAATGTTATTGCGAATATTCGCAATGTTATTGCAAATATTCGCAATATTATTGCGAATATTCGCAATATTATTGCGAATATTCGCAATATTATTGCGAATATTCGCAATAATTATTGCGAATATTCGCAATGTTATTGCGAATATTCGCAATGTTATTGCGAATATTCGCAATGTTATTGCGAATATTCGTATATTGCGAATATTCGCAATATTGCGAATATTCGCAATGTTATTGCGAATATTCGCAATGTTATTGCGAATATTCGCATATTATTGCGAATATTCGCAATAATTATTGCGAATATTCGCAATATTATTGCGAATATTCGCAATATTATTGCGAATATTCGCAATAATTATTGCGAATATTCGCAATGTTATTGCAAATATTCGCAATGTTATTGCGAATATTCGCAATGTTATTGCGAATATTCGCAATAATTATTGCGAATATTCGCAATGTTATTGCGAATATTCGCACGTTATTGCGAATATTCGCACAATTATTGCGAATATTCGCAATAATTATTGCGAATATTCGCACATAATTATTGCGAATATTCGCAATAATTATTGCGAATATTCGCAATAATTATTGCGAATATTCGCAATAATTATTGAGTATAAAACTATCGACAGTAGATAGCTGGTGCAAAGTGAACATACCACTATCTAGAGTAGATAGTGTGTGAGTAAAAACCTTTCTAAAAAGTAGATAGCAAAGTATGAATAAAACTATCAACAGTAGATATCAGGTTATAAGTATGACAGTAGGCCTATATATAGCAGATATCAATGTGTGGGAATAAAAGTATCTTCAGTAGATAGTAGGTGTGATTATAAAACTATCTAGAGTAGATAGCAAAGTGTGAGTATAAAAGTATATTCAGAAGATAGCAGGGTATGAGTGTAAAACGAGCTAAAGTAGATGGCAGGGTGTGCGTATAAAAGAATCTTAAGTAGATGACAAGGTGTCTGTGTAAATATATCTACAGTAGACAGCAAAGCATGAGTATAAAAATATGTAGAGTAGATAGCAGGTGTGAGTACAAAACGTTCTAAAGTAGATTTCAAAGGGTGAATAAAACTCCCAACAAGTAAAAATCGGGGTGTGAGTATTTATAGTAGATATTAGAGTTTGAGAATAAAAGTATCTTCAGTAGTTGGCTATGAGTATAAAAGTATCTTCAGTAGATTAGAGGGCGTAATTATAAAACTATCTAGAGTAGATAGCAAAGTTTGAGTATAAATGTATCTTCAGTAGATAGCAGGGTATGAGTGTAAAACGAGCTAAAGTAGATGACAGGGTATGCGTATTAAAGAATCTGATGTAGATGACATATCTAGAGTAGATATCAGGGTTTGAGAATAAAAGTATCTTCAATAGAACCGTGACGCCGAAGCATGAAACACCGATTGCATTAATAAGTAGGCCTACATAATCAAACTGGTGGTGTGATTATTGCGAATATTCGCAATAATTATTGCGAATATTCGCAATGTTATTGCGAATATTCGCAATAATTATTGCGAATATTCGCAATGTTATTGCGAATATTCGCAATGTTATTGCGAATATTCGCAATAATTATTGCGAATATTCGCAATATTATTGCGAATATTCGCATATTATTGCGAATATTCGCAATAATTATTGCGAATATTCGCAATGTTATTGCGAATATTCGCAATAATTATTGCGAATATTCGCAATGTTATTGCGAATATTCATGTTATTGCGAATATTCGCAATAATTATTGCGAATATTCGCTATAATTATTGCGAATATTCGCAATAATTATTGAGTATAAAACTATCGACAGTAGATAGCTGGTGCAAAGTGTGAACATACCACTATCTAGAGTAGATAGTGTGTGAGTAAAAACCTTTCTAAAAAGTAGATAGCAAAGTATGAATAAAACTATCAACAGTAGATATCAGGTTATAAGTATGACAGTAGGCCTATATATAGCAGATATCAATGTGTGGGAATAAAAGTATCTTCAGTAGATAGTAGGTGTGATTATAAAACTATCTAGAGTAGATAGCAAAGTGTGAGTATAAAAGTATATTCAGAAGATAGCAGGGTATGAGTGTAAAACGAGCTAAAGTAGATGGCAGGTGTGCGTATAAAAGAATCTTAAGTAGATGACAAGGTGTCTGTGTAAATATATCTACAGTAGACAGCAAAGCATGAGTATAAAAATATGTAGAGTAGATAGCAGGGTGTGAGTACAAAACGTTCTAAAGTAGATTTCAAAGGGTGAATAAAACTCCCAACAAGTAAAAATCGGGGTGTGAGTATTTATAGTAGATATTAGAGTTTGAGAATAAAAGTATCTTCAGTAGTTGGCTGTGAGTATAAAAGTATCTTCAGTAGATTAGAGGGCGTAATTATAAAACTATCTAGAGTAGATAGCAAAGTTTGAGTATAAATGTATCATCAGTAGATAGCAGGGTATGAGTGTAAAACGAGCTAAAGTAGATGACAGGGTATGCGTATTAAAGAATCTGATGTAGATGACATATCTAGAGTAGATATCAGGGTTTGAGAATAAAAGTATCTTCAGTAGATTGCAACATGCAAGTATAAAACTATCTTCAGTAGGTAATAAAGTGTGAGTATCAAACTATCTATAAAGTTATAGAACCGTGACGCCGAAGCATGAAACACCGATTGCATTAATAAGTAGGCCTACATAATCAAACTGGTGCTGTGATTATTGCGAATATTCGCAATAATTATTGCGAATATTCGCAATGTTATTGCGAATATTCGCAATGTTATTGCGAATATTCGCATAATTATTGCGAATATTCGCAATGTTATTGCGAATATTCGTAATGTTATTAGCGAATATTCGCAATAATTATTGCGAATATTCGCAATAATTATTGCGAATATTCGCAATAATTATTGAGTATAAAACTATCGACAGTAGATAGCTGGTGCAAAGTGTGAACATACCACTATCTAGAGTAGATAGTGTGTGAGTAAAAACCTTTCTAAAGTAGATAGCAAAGTATGAATAAAACTATCAACAGTAGATATCAGGTTATAAGTATGACAGTAGGCCTATATATAGCAGATATCAATGTGTGGGAATAAAAGTATCTTCAGTAGATAGTAGGTGTGATTATAAAACTATCTAGAGTAGATAGCAAAGTGTGAGTATAAAAGTATATTCAGAAGATAGCAGGGTATGAGTGTAAAACGAGCTAAAGTAGATGGCAGGGTGTGCGTATAAAAGAATCTTAAGTAGATGACAAGGTGTCTGTGTAAATATATCTACAGTAGACAGCAAAGCATGAGTATAAAAATATGTAGAGTAGATAGCAGGGTGTGAGTACAAAACGTTCTAAAGTAGATTTCAAAGGGTGAATAAAACTCCCAACAAGTAAAAATCGGGGTGTGAGTATTTATAGTAGATATTAGAGTTTGAGAATAAAAGTATCTTCAGTAGTTGGCTGTGAGTATAAAAGTATCTTCAGTAGATTAGAGGGCGTAATTATAAAACTATCTAGAGTAGATAGCAAAGTTTGAGTATAAATGTATCTTCAGTAGATAGCAGGGTATGAGTGTAAAACGAGCTAAAGTAGATGACAGGGTATGCGTATTAAAGAATCTGATGTAGATGACATATCTAGAGTAGATATCAGGGTTTGAGAATAAAAGTATCTTCAGTAGATTGCAACATGCAAGTATAAAACTATCTTCAGTAGGTAATAAAGTGTGAGTATCAAACTATCTATAAAGTTATAGAACCGTGACGCCGAAGCATGAAACACCGATTGCATTAATAAGTAGGCCTACATAATCAAACTGGTGCTGTGATTATTGCGAATATTCGCAATAATTATTGCGAATATTCGCAATAATTATTGCGAATATTCGCAATAATTATTGCGAATATTCGCAATGTTATTGCGAATATTCGCAATGTTATTGCGAATATTCGCAATGTTATTGCGAATATTCGCGTATGTTATTGCAGGAATATTCGCAATAATTATTGCGAATATTCGCAATAATTATTGCGAATATTCGCAATATTATGTGAGTAAAAACCTTTCTAAAGTAGATAGCAAAGTGTGAATATAATAAAGTATCAAACTATCTATAAAGTTATAGAACCGTGACGCCGAAGCATGAAACACCGATTGCATTAATAAGTAGGCCTACATAATCAAACTGGTGCTGTGATTATTGCGAATATTCGCAATAATTATTGCGAATATTCGCAATAATTATTGCGAATATTCGCAATAATTATTGCGAATATTCGCAATGTTATTGCGAATATTCGCAATGTTATTGCGAATATTCGCAATGTTATTGCGAATATTCGCAATGTTATTGCGAATATTCGCATTATTGCGAATATTCGCAATAATTATTGCGAATATTCGCAATATTATTGCGAATATTCGCAATGTTATTGCGAATATTCGCAATGTTATTGCGAATATTCGCAATGTTATTGCGAATATTCGCACATATTGCGAATATTCGCAACAATTATTGCGAATATTCGCAATATTATTGCGAATATTCGCAATAATTATTGAGTATAAAACTATCGACAGTAGATAGCTGGTGCAAAGTGTGAACATACCACTATCTAGAGTAGATAGTGTGTGAGTAAAAACCTTTCTAAAGTAGATAGCAAAGTATGAATAAAACTATCAACAGTAGATATCAGGTTATAAGTATGACAGTAGGCCTATATATAGCAGATATCAGTGTGTGGGAATAAAAGTATCTTCAGTAGATAGTAGGTGTGATTATAAAACTATCTAGAGTAGATAGCAAAGTGTGAGTATAAAAGTATATTCAGAAGATAGCAGGGTATGAGTGTAAAACGAGCTAAAGTAGATGGCAGGGTGTGCGTATATAAAAGAATCTTAAGTAGATGACAAGGTGTTAGTGTAAATATATCTACAGTAGACAGCAAAGCGTGCGTATAAAAATATGTAGAGTAGATAGCAGGGTATGAGTACAAAACGTTCTAAAGTAGATTTCAAAGGGCGAATAAAAACTACCAACAAGTAAAAATCGGGGTGTGAGTATTTATAGTAGATATTAGAGTTTGAAAATAAAAGTATCTTCAGTAGTTGGCTGTGAGTATAAAAGTATCTTCAGTAGATTAGAGGGCGTAATTATAAAACTATCTAGAGTAGATAGCAAAGTTTGAGTATAAATGTATATTCAGTAGATAGCAGGGTATGAGTGTAAAACGAGCTAAAGTAGATGACAGGGTATGCGTATTAAAGAATCTGATGTAGATGACATATCTAGAGTAGATATCAGGGTTTGAGAATAAAAGTATCTTCAGTAGATTGCAACATGCAAGTATAAAACTATCTTCAGTAGGTAATAAAGTGTGAGTATCAAACTATCTATAAAGTTATAGAACCGTGACGCCGAAGCATGAAACACCGATTGCATTAATAAGTAGGCCTACATAATCAAACTGGTGGTGTGATTATTGCGAATATTCGCATAATTATTGCGAATATTCGCAATAATTATTGCGAATATTCGCAACAATTATTGCGAATATTCGCAATGTTATTGCGAATATTCGCAATATTATTGCGAATATTCGCAATGTTATTGCGAATATTCGCAATGTTATTGCGAATATTCGCATAATTATTGCGAATATTCGCAATAATTATTGCGAATATTCGCAATATTATTGCGAATATTCGCATGTTATTGCGAATATTCGCAATGTTATTGCGAATATTCGCAATATTATTGCGAATATTCGCAATAATTATTGAGTATAAAACTATCGACAGTAGATAGCTGGTGCAAAGTGTGAACATACCACTATCTAGAGTAGATAGTGTGTGAGTAAAAACCTTTCTAAAGTAGATAGCAAAGTATGAATAAAACTATCAACAGTAGATATCAGGTTATAAGTATGACAGTAGGCCTATATATAGCAGATATCAGTGTGTGGGAATAAAAGTATCTTCAGTAGATAGTAGGTGTGATTATAAAACTATCTAGAGTAGATAGCAAAGTGTGAGTATAAAAGTATATTCAGAAGATAGCAGGGTATGAGTGTAAAACGAGCTAAAGTAGATGGCAGGGTGTGCGTATATAAAAGAATCTTTTAAAAGTAGATGACAAGGTGTTAGTGTAAATATATCTACAGTAGACAGCAAAGCGTGCGTATAAAAATATGTAGAGTAGATAGCAGGGTATGAGTACAAAACGTTCTAAAGTAGATTTCAAAGGGCGAATAAAAACTACCAACAAGTAAAAATCGGGGTGTGAGTATTTATAGTAGATATTAGAGTTTGAAAATAAAAGTATCTTCAGTAGATAGCAGGCTGTGAGTATAAGCGAAGTTTGAATAAAACTATCAACCGTATGAAAGTATCTATAGTAGGCCTAGATATCAGAGTGTGAGATTAAATTAGGCTATCTTCAGTAGATATCAGTGTATGATAATACAATTATCTACAGTAGATAGCAAAGTGTGAGTATAAACTATCTCCAGTAGATAGCAGGCTTGTGAGAGTAAAACTTCCAAAGTAGATAGTAAAGAGTGAATAAAGACTATCAACAGCAGATATCAGGGTGTGAGTATGAAAACCATTTTCAGTAGATACCAGGGTGTAACTACAAAAATGTCTTCAGTAGATAGCAAAGTGAGAGTATAAAATTATAGATAGTGTGGTCTGAGTAAATCAGATAGCAGGATGTTAATAAAAAATAATCTACAGTAGATATCAGGGTGAAGTATAAAAACTAATAACTATAAATTTATCTACATCAGATAGCAGGATGTGAAAGACAAAAAGAAAGATAACGAGAAAGCACTGTTGTGTTTAGGCAAACACGAATATAATATCCGTTATCTCCCCCCCCCTCTTGCCCTGCCTTCAAACAAAAACTTGATTACCACGATGTGGAAGCCCTTGTTATAAGCTTTCATTTCTTATATCTCAAGGTCATAGCACCTCAAATAAAAAAAAGCGCCCAATTGGACGCCAAGAAAGAAAAGCAAAATGCGTACACATTCCCCTTTAAGGGAATTTTATATAAGTTTTATATCAAGACGTACGTTCTAAGCCTTTATCTTTGCTAATATAGATAGCTACCAGTACTACACTGTGTCAATAGGTCTAACGTATTTGCTCTTGACGTACGTTCCAATCCGTTATCATTGCAAATAAAGGTAGCTACCAAAATGCCATCTTTTGCACTGCACTGTGTTAATAGGTCAGACGTATTTGCTATTGACGTACGTTCAAATCCGTCATCATTGCAATACAGGTAGCTACCAAAATACCATCTTTTGCACTGACTTTTGCACTACACTGCGCCCGACACTGCGTTCATAGGTCGAACGTATTTACTAATGACGTACGTTCCAATCCGTTATCATTGCACATACAGGTAGCTAGCCAAATGCCACCTTTTGCACTACACTGTGTAAATAGGTCGAACGTTTTTTGCCTTTTAAACCTGTGAACTTTGACCTCTGGGGTTGCGGCTACCATAGGATATATCTGGGGCCATGGGGCAACATTTTACCCAGTATGAACCCTGAGGGCGCTGTAGTTCTTGAGCTAGAGCTGTTTGAAATTTTACACATATTGGTCCCTGTAGCCCATAACCTTTAACCTCTGGGGTCGGGGCTACCCCAGGAAATTTCTAGGGTCATGGGTCATCATTATACCACGTATGGACCCCAAGCCTACTTTAGATCTTGAGAAAAGCTATTGAAATATTTGCAAAATCATTGCGAATATTCGCAAAGTTATTGCGAATATTCGCAATAACATTGCGAATATTCGCAATAATTATTGCGAATATTCGCAATAACATTTGAATATTCGCAATAATTATTGCGAATATTCGCAATAATTATTGCGAATATTCGCAATAATGTATGGGTGGCCGATAGCGACAAAACACGCCTAAAATTCTACGCCTAACCATATACGTCCAAGATTGCATCTTGAACCTCCAATAATTTCGCGGCAGACATAAATCGACGAATCACATGGTCAGAAATCTACTGTAGATAGTTTTATACTCACACTTTGCTATCTACTGTAGATTCTTTTATACTCACACCATGCAATCTACTATAGCTCCTTTTATACTCACACCCCGCTATCTATAATCCTATACTCACACTTTCATATCTACTGAAGTTACTTTTGTAGTAACACTCTGGTATCTACTGAAAATTGTTTTTATATATACTCACACCTGATATCTACAGTAGATAGTTTTTATTCGCATCCTGCTATCTATTGTAGATAGTTTTATACTCACTTAAGCAGAGATTTGTGTATAAAAACTACCATCGCATAAAGTTCTAGAAACGTTTGTCACGGTGGTTTATTCCCACTTGGTCCAATCCCATTTGGTCCAATTCCACTTCGTCCAATCCCATTTGGTCCAATGCCACTTGATCCATTCCCACTTGGTCCAATCCTATTTGGTCCAATCCCACTTCGTCCAATCCAACTAGGGCCATGTCCCACTAGGGTCATGTCCCTCTTGGGTCATGTCCCACTAGGGCCATGTCCCACTTGGGTCATGTCCCACTAGGTCCATGTCCCGCTAGGGCCATGTTCCACTAGGGCCACGTCCCACTTAGGCCATGTCACACTTAGGCTATGTCCCATATGGACCAGTACATACTATTAGGCATATTTTTTTTTTTTTTGTGGGGAGGGTTTTGGGGGCGCCATCCCCTGGGGTAAAAAAACGGAGCGGCAAGAAGAGAAGAGAAGAGAAGAGAAGAGAAGAGAAGAGAAGAGAAGAGAAGAGAAGAGAAGAGAAGAGAAGAGAAGAGAAGAGAAGAGAAGAGAAGAGAAGAGAAGAGAAGAGAAGAGAAGAGAAGAGAAGAGAAGAGAAGAGAAGAGAAGAGAAGAGAAGAGAAGAGAAGAGAAGAGAAGAGAAGAGAAGAGAAGAGAAGAGAAGAGAAGAGAAGAGAAGAGAAGAGAAGAGAAGAGAAGAGAAGAGAAGAGAAGAGAAGAGAAGAGAAGAGAAGAGAAGAGAAGAGAAGAGAAGAGAAGAGAAGAGAAGAGAAGAGAAGAGAAGAGAAGAGAAGAGAAGAGAAGAGAAGAGAAGAGAAGAGAAGAGAAGAGAAGAGAAGAGAAGAGAAGAGAAGAGAAGAGAAGAGAAGAGAAGAGAAGAGAAGAGAAGAGAAGAGAAGAGAAGAGAAGAGAAGAGAAGAGAAGAGAAGAGAAGAGAAGAGAAGAGGAGAGGAGAAGAGGAGAGGAGAGGAGAGGAGAGGAGAGGAGAGGAGAGGAGAGGAGAGGAGAGAAGAGAAGAGGAGAGGAGAGGAGAGGAGAGGAAAGGAAAGGAAAGAAGAGAAGAGAAGAGGAAAGAAAATTACGCATATCACCTATATTGGTGTCACATTTAAGTAGGGTGGTGTGTAATCAGGCAATAATAGGAGAGAGAGCACTATTAGGCCTACAGGGTGGCACATACAAGGAGGACGGCTTATGGGGCGACATACAAGGGTGCACTGACTCCAGAGCGACTCAGTTCTTCAAAACTTACCCTTTCTGCAAGTTGCAGGTCAGATGAAGACATCCATTGTAGAAATTATATATGGAGTCCAGCATTTTTCCCAGAAAAATGCCGACTAGATCACCCTATAGCCCATGCAGCCTACGCCACCTTACGAATAGCTTGGTGTTTCTGAAATGTAACACATTTTGAAAGTTTAGTCAAGGCCTAAATGAGGATTAAATATGAATCAGGGCCTAATAGTTGGGTTTTAAGCCTTTTCTAATGTATTTAATTTAGTCGTTTTGGCACGATTCCTCGTTTGAAACACTGATTTTTTCCTCCCAGGGTGTAGGAGACTTGTATTTACATGGTGTGCACTCACAAGAAGAGCGGTACAAGGAGGCTGGCTTGTGAAAAACGCGTGTCAGTCACCCATAAAGGGCGGCACATGGTAAACTTATAACCAAGAGAAAAGAGGGGATGGAAAAGTACAACAAGCGTTATAACTATACCGTAATATGCCTACAGGGTGACCTATAACAAGGAGGGCGGCTTGTGACGGGCGGCACATACAAGGAAGGAAAAGATAGATCACACGTTTTAACTATGGGCCTGCACTACAAGGAGGGTGGCTTGTGGGGCAGCACACAGAAGTATGGGGGCTTTTGGGCGGCACATACATGTACAAGGAAGGCGGTTTGTAACAAGGAAAAAGTAAGAGGTGAAGAGAAAAGCTTATCAGCCACCTATTTATAGGGCCGCACATGTTGGCTTGTAACCAAGAGAAAGGGGGGGGTGGAAAAATACAACAGGCGTTATAAATATAGGTGAAAGCTGGTGAAGAAGGGCGGCCTGTGAGGCGGCACATACAAGGAGGGCGACTTGTAACCAGGACAAAAGTAGAGGGAGGGAGGAGAGAAAACGCTTGTCAGTCGCATATCAATGGCGGCACGTTGTTTTTAACCAGGAGAAAAGAGGGAGTGGAAAACGGTATATCACGCTGTGTTACTGTAATGGGCCTACGTCGTGAAACATAGAAGGAGGGTGGCTTGTGGGCGGCACTACATAAAAGGCCCTAAGGTGGCTTATGGGGCGGCACATACAAGGAAGATGGCTTATAACCAGGAATAAAGCAGATCATGAAGGAGAGAAAACCACATATTATATATGATGGCTTTCAACTACAGCGCAGGGTACCGACGGGCGGAGTGCGAGCATCGGCAAACATTGCAAACAGTGTGGTTAACCGTGCAGGTGCATCTCATCGGAGGCCTATTTTCCCAATTTCAATACGGCACACGTACAGAAGCCATACAGTAGACGTATATTATCATAGTAGTTTCAAAGGTCAGGGTAGGTAGGCCTATATGGGTAACGGGTGTTGGGTAATTAGAGATAGTCCTGTCACGAGAACCACCCAACCCGAGAACCGCGAAATCTGGTTGTAGATAATTTTATACTCACAACCGTATATCTACTGTTAATAGTTTTTATTCACACTTTACTATCTACTTTAGAAGTTTGATACTCACATTCTGCTATCTACTGCAGATAGTTTTATAATCGCATCCTGCTTTCTACTGAAGATACTTTTATTTTCGCACTCTGATATCTACTATAGAACTATAGATAGCTTTCATACTCACACCCTGATATCTACTGATGAAGTTTTTATTCACACTTTAATCTCTACTTAAGTGAGTATAAAACTATCTACAATAGATAGCAGGATGCGAATAAAAACTATCTACTGTAGATATCAGGTGTGAGTATAAAACAATTTTCAGTAGATACCAGGGTGTTACTTCAAACGTAACTTCAGTAGATAGGAAAGTGTGAGTATAACAATTAACATTATAGATAGCGGGTGTGAGTATAAAAGGAGCTACAGTAGATTGCATGGTGGGAGTATAAAAGAATCTACAGTAGATAGCAAAGTGTGAGTATAAAACTATCTACAGTAGATTTCTGACACTGTGATTCGTCGATTTATGTCTGCCGCGAAATTTTTGGACGTCCAAGATTTAGAGAATAACGATAGGAATTTTATTTTGCTCTATCCTTCGTGTGATCAGACGACAGGCAGGTCCAATATTTTGAGTAGTGGATGCCGGCGCAGCCGGTATCCACTACGATAAAAATATTGACCTGCCTGTCGTCTATCATAGGTAGAGGATAGGCAAAATAAAAATTCCTATCGTTTATTCTCATTCTTAGTCAGTTAAATATTATTTTAATAACTTAAAACAAATTTTTAAGCAAAAACTAAGTTACCGTCATAAAAACCCCTCATTATAAATGAACGAAACTTGTTTACAACTTCACGTATTCTATTACGCGTATTGCTAGCACGTTCGCGTATTCCGCACTAGTCTACGCATCCAGCGCGATACATACGCGCACCTCTACACGCGTGTTACGCACTATCAAGACGCATGATGACGTGAGGTCGTCTACGGCCTGATAGACGGCACCCGAAATCATGCGATTGTCCAATCAGAAATGTGTCTACGAACTAGACCACTCCCACTGACTAAGAATGCATCTTGATCAGGCGTATAATTTTAGACGTGTTTTGTTGCTATCGGCCACCCATACATTATTGCGAATATTCGCAACAATTATTGCGAATATTCGCATATCGCAATGTTCTTGCGAATATTCGCAATAATTATTGCGAATATTCGCAATAATTATTGCGAATATTCGCAATAACTTTGCACAATATCTAAAGTAGGCTCGGGGCCCATACTTGGTATAATGATGGCCCATGACCCTAGAAATTTCCTGGGGTAGCCCTGACGGCAGAGGTCAAAGGTCATGGGCTACAGGGACCAATATGTAAAATTTCAAACAGCTCTAGCTCAAGAACCACAGCGCCCTCAGGGTTCATACTTGGTAAAATGTTGGCCCATGGCCCCAGATGTATCCTATGGTAGCTGCAACCCCAGAGGTCAAAGTTCAAAGGCTTTAAAAGGCAAAAAACGTTCGACCTATTTACACAGTGTAGTGCAAAAGGTGGCATTTGGCTAGCTACATGTATTTGCAATGATAACGGATTGGAACGTACGTCAATAGCAAATACGAGTCGTACGTTGAACCTATTAACGCACTGTAGTGTAAAAGATGGCATTTTGGTAGCTACCTGTATTTGCAATGATGACGGATTTGAACGTACGTCAATAGCAAAGACGTTCGACCTATTAACACAGTATAGTGCAAAAGATGGTATTTTGCGTGAGTATAAAAGGAGCTACAGTAGATTGCATGGTGTGAGTATAAAAGAATCTACAGTAGATAGCAAAGTGTGAGTATAAAACTATCTACAGTAGATTTCCGACCCTGTCGCACTTTAATCTCTACTTAAGTGAGTATAAAATCACAATAGATAGCAGAATGCAAATAAAAACTATCTACTGTAGATATCAGGTGTGAGTATAAAAACAATTTTCAGTAGATACCAGAGTGTTACTACAAAAGTAACTTCAGTAGATCGGAAAGTGTGAGTATAACATTATAGATAGCGGGGTGTGAGTATAAAAGGAGCTACAGTAGATTGCATGGTGGGAGTATAAAAGAATCTACAGTAGATAGCAAAGTGTGAGTATAAAACTATCTACAGTAGATTTCTGACACTGTGATTCGTCGATTTATGTCTGCCGCGAAATTTTTGGACGTCCAAGATTGCATCTTGATCAGGCGTATAATTTTAGACGTGTTTTGTTGCTATCGGCCACCCATACATTATTGCGAATATTCGCAATAATTATTGCGAATATTCGCAATAATTATTGCGAATATTCGTAATAATTATTGCGAATATCGCAATGTTATTGCGAATATTCGCAATGTTATTGCGAATATTCGCAATAACTTTGCACAATATCTAAAGTAGGCTCGGGGCCCATACTTGGTATAATGATGGCCCATGACCCCTAGAAATTTCCTGGGTAGCCCTGACGGCAGAGGTCAAAGGTCATGGGCTACAGGGACCAATATGTGTAAAATTTCAAACAGCTCTAGCTCAAGAACCACAGCGCCCTCAGGGTTCATACTTGGTAAAATGTTGGCCCATGGCCCCAGATGTATCCTATGGTAGCTGCAACCCCAGAGGTCAAAGTTCAAAGGCTTTAAAAGGCAAAAAACGTTCGACCTATTTACACAGTGTAGTGCAAAAGGTGGCATTTGGCTAGCTACCTGTATTTGCAATGATAACGGATTGGAACGTACGTCAATAGCAAATACGAGTCGTACGTTGAACCTATTAACGCACTGTAGTGTAAAAGATGCCATTTTGGTAGCTACCTGTATTTGCAATGATGACGGATTTGAACGTACGTCAATAGCAAAGACGTTCGACCTATTAACACAGTATAGTGCAAAAGATGGCATTTTGCGTGAGTATAAAAGGAGCTACAGTAGATTGCATGGTGTGAGTATAAAAGAATCTACAGTAGATAGCAAAGTGTGAGCATAAAACTATCTACAGTAGATTTCCGACCCTGTCGCACTTTAATCTCTACTTAAGTGAGTATAAATTACAATAGATAGCAGGATGCGAATAAAAACTATCTACTGTAGATATCAGGTGTGAGTATAAAACAATTTTCAGTAGATACCAGAGTGTTACTACAAAAGTAACTTCAGTAGATCGGAAAGTGTGAGTATAACATTATAGATAGCGGGGTGTGAGTATAAAAGGAGCTACAGTAGATTGCATGGTGGGAGTATAAAAGAATCTACAGTAGATAGCAAAGTGTGAGTATAAAACTATCTACAGTAGATTTCTGACACTGTGATTCGTCGATTTATGTCTGCCGCGAAATTTTTGGACGTCCAAGATTGCATCTTGATCAGGCGTATAATTTTAGACGTGTTTTGTTGCTATCGGCCACCCATACATTATTGCGAATATTCGCAATAATTATTGCGAATATTCGCATAATTATTGCGAATATTCGCAATGTTATTGCGAATATTCGTAACGTTATTGCGAATATTCGCAATAATTATTGCGAATATTCGCAATGTTATTGCGAATATTCGCAATAACTTTGCACAATATCTAAAGTAGGCTCGGGGCCCATACTTGGTATAATGATGGCCCATGACCCCTAGAAATTTCCTGGGGTAGCCCTGACGGCAGAGGTCAAAGGTCATGGGCTACAGGGACCAATATGTGTAAAATTTCAAACAGCTCTAGCTCAAGAACCACAGCGCCCTCAGGGTTCATACTTGGTAAAATGTTGGCCCATGGCCCCAGATGTATCCTATGGTAGCTGCAACCCCAGAGGTCAAAGTTCAAAGGCTTTAAAAGGCAAAAACGTTCGACCTATTTACACAGTGTAGTGCAAAAGGTGGCATTTGGCTAGCTACATGTATTTGCAATGATAACGGATTGGAACGTACGTCAATAGCAAATACGAGTCGTACGTTGAACCTATTAACGCACTGTAGTGTAAAAGATGGCATTTTGGTAGCTACCTGTATTTGCAATGATGACGGATTTGAACGTACGTCAATAGCAAAGACGTTCGACCTATTAACACAGTACAGTGCAAAAGATGGCATTTTGCGTGAGTATAAAAGGAGCTACAGTAGATTGCATGGTGTGAGTATAAAAGAATCTACAGTAGATAGCAAAGTGTGAGTATAAAACTATCTACAGTAGATTTCCGACCCTGTCGCACTTTAATCTCTACTTAAGTGAGTATAAAATCACAATAGATAGCAGGATGCGAATAAAAACTATCTACTGTAGATATCAGGTGTGAGTATAAAAACAATTTTCAGTAGATACCAGAGTGTTACTACAAAAGTAACTTCAGTAGATCGGAAAGTGTGAGTATAACATTATAGATAGCGGGGTGTGAGTATAAAAGGAGCTACAGTAGATTGCATGGTGGGAGTATAAAAGAATCTACAGTAGATAGCAAAGTGTGAGTATAAAACTATCTACAGTAGATTTCTGACACTGTGATTCGTCGATTGATGTCTGCCGCGAAATTTTTGGACGTCCAAGATTGCATCTTGATCAGGCGTATAATTTTAGACGTGTTTTGTTGCTATCGGCCATACATTATTGCGAATATTCGCAATAATTATTGCGAATATTCGCAATAATTATTGTGAATATTCGCAATGTTATTGCGAATATTCGCAATAACTTTGCACAATATCTAAAGTAGGCTCGGGGCCCATACTTGGTATAATGATGGCCCATGACCCCTAGAAATTTCCTGGGGTAGCCCCTGACGGCAGAGGTCAAAGGTCATGGGCTACAGGGACCAATATGTGTAAAATTTCAAACAGCTCTAGCTCAAGAACCACAGCGCCCTCAGGGTTCATACTTGGTAAAATGTTGGCCCATGGCCCCAGATGTATCCTATGGTAGCTGCAACCCCAGAGGTCAAAGTTCAAAGGCTTTAAAAGGCAAAAACGTTCGACCTATTTACACAGTGTAGTGCAAAAGGTGGCATTTGGCTAGCTACCTGTATTTGCAATGATAACGGATTGGAACGTACGTCAATAGCAAATACGAGTCGTACGTTGAACCTATTAACGCACTGTAGTGTAAAAGATGGCATTTTGGTAGCTACCTGTATTTGCAATGATGACGGATTTGAACGTACGTCAATAGCAAAGACGTTCGACTTATTAACACAGTATAGTGCAAAAGATGGCATTTTGCGTGAGTATAAAAGGAGCTACAGTAGATTGCATGGTGTGAGTATAAAAGAATCTACAGTAGATAGCAAAGTGTGAGCATAAAACTATCTACAGTAGATTTCCGACCCTGTCGCACTTTAATCTCTACTTAAGTGAGTATAAATTACAATAGATAGCAGGATGCTTAATAAAACTATCTACTGTAGATATCAGGTGTGAGTATAAAAACAATTTTCAGTAGATACCAGGGTGTTACTTCAAAAGTAACTTCAGTAGATAGGAAAGTGTGAGTATAACAATTAACATTATAGATAGCGGGGTCTGAGTATAAAAGGAGCTACAGTAGATTGCATGGTGGGAGTATAAAAGAATCTACAGTAGATAGCAAAGTGTGAGTATAAAACTATCTACAGTAGATTTCTGACACTGTGATTCGTCGATTTATGTCTGCCGCGAAATTTTTGGACGTCCAAGATTGCATCTTGATCAGGCGTATAATTTTAGACGTGTTTTGTTGCTATCGGCCACCCATACATTATTGCGAATATTCGTAATAATTATTGCGAATATTCGCATAATTATTGCGAATATTCGCAATGTTATTGCGAATATTCGCAATGTTATTGCGAATATTCGCAATAATTATTGCGAATATTCGCAATGTTATTGCGAATATTCGCAATAACTTTGCACAATATCTAAAGTAGGCTCGGGGCCCATACTTGGTATAATGATGGCCCATGACCCTAGAAATTTCCTGGGGTAGCCCTGACGGCAGAGGTCAAAGGTCATGGGCTACAGGGACCAATATGTGTAAAATTTCAAACAGCTCTAGCTCAAGAACCACAGCGCCCTCAGGGTTCATACTTGGTAAAATGTTGGCCCATGGCCCCAGATGTATCCTATGGTAGCTGCAACCCCAGAGGTCAAAGTTCACAGGATTAAAAAGAAAAAAAACGTTCGACCTATTTACACAGTGTAGTGCAAAAGGTGGCATTTGGCTAGCTACCTGTATTTGCAATGATAACGGATTGGAACGTACGTCAATATCAAATACGAGTCGTACGTTGAACCTATTAACGCATTGTAGTGTAAAAGATGGCATTTTGGTAGCTACCTGTATTTGCAATGATGACGGATTTGAACGTACGTCAATAGCAAAGACGTTCGACCTATTAACACAGTATAGTGCAAAAGATGGCATTTTGCGTGAGTATAAAAGGAGCTACAGTAGATTGCATGGTGTGAGTATAAAAGAATCTACAGTAGATAGCAAAGTGTGAGTATAAAACTATCTACAGTAGATTTCCGACCATGTCGCACTTTAATCTCTACTTAAGTGAGTATAAAATTACAATAGATAGCAGGATGCGAATAAAAACTATCTACTGTAGATATCAGGTGTGAGTATAAAAACAATTTTCAGTAGATACCAGAGTGTTACTACAAAAGTAACTTCAGTAGATCGGAAAGTGTGAGTATAACATTATAGATAGCGGGGTGTGAGTATAAAAGGAGCTACAGTAGATTGCATGGTGGGAGTATAAAAGAATTTACAGTAGATAGCAAAGTGTGAGTATAAAACTATCTACAGTAGATTTCTGACACTGTGATTCGTCGATTTATGTCTGCCGCGAAATTTTTGGACGTCCAAGATTGCATCTTGATCAGGCGTATAATTTAGACGTGTTTTGTTGCTATCGGCCACCCATACATTATTGCGAATATTCGCAATAATTATTGCGAATATTCGCAATAATTATTGCGAATATTCGCAATGTTATTGCGAATATTCGCAATGTTATTGCGAATATTCGCAATAATTATTGCGAATATTCGCAATGTTATTGCGAATATTCGCAATAACTTTGCACAATATCTAAAGTAGGCTCGGGGCCCATACTTGGAATAATGATGGCCCATGACCCCTAGAAATTTCCTGGGGTAGCCCCGCCGCCAGAGGTCAAAGGTCATGGGCTACAGGGACCAATATGTGTAAAATTTCAAACAGCTCTAGCTCAAGATCTACAGCGCCCTCAGGGTTCATACTTGGTACAATGATGGCCCATGGCCCCAGATGTATCCTATGGTAGCTGCAACCCCAAAGGTCAAAGTTCAAAGGCTTTAAAAGGCAAAATAGGTACGACCTATTAACACAGTGTAACGCAATAGGTAGCATTTCGTTAGCTACATGGGTTTACAATGATAACGGCCTGAATCGTACGTCAAGGAAATTGATCACTTGACAAAACTCCCTTAAAAGGAAATGTAGGCATTTTGATATTGGTGCCTTGGACCACCTCAAAAGGTTGTCATTGTGGGACATGGGTGTGGTTGGTTAATGGGTGTTAGGAGGGTAAAGGGTTGTCAAGGTTTGTAAGGGGGTGAGCAAGGGGTGGTCACCAGTTTTTAGATTTGGCGCCCAATTGGGCACTTTTTTAAAATTTTAAGTGCTATGAGGATGATACTTATATCAATTAAAGCTTATAAAAAGGGCTTCAACATGATGGTTACCAACTTTTGGTTTTGGCGCCCAATTGGGCGCTTTTAAAATTTTTAGGTGCTATGAGGATGATACTTATATCAATTAAAGTTTATAACAAGGGCTTCCACATGGTGGTCACCAACTGTTGGATTTGACGCCCAATTGGGCGCTTTTTTATTTTAGGTGCTATGAGGATGATACTTATATCGATTAAAGTTTATAACAAGGGCTTCCACATGGTGGTCACCAACTGTTGGATTTGACGCCCAATTGGGTGCTTTTTAATTTTAGGTGCTATGAGGATGATACTTATATCAATTAAAGTTAATAACAAGGGCTTTCACATGATGGTTACCAATTTTTGGAATTGGCGCCCAATTTGGCGTTTTTTTTTATTCTAAGAGCTATGAGGATGATTCTGATATCAATTAAAGCTTTTAACAAGGGCTTTTACATGATGGTCACCAAGTTTTCGTTTGTGAGCATAGGGGGGCCACGGGCATATATATTCGTGTTTGCTCAAACACAGCTGTGACATCTAGTTGCTTTTCTTTCCCTGGACAACATCCCGGGACAACATCAACGGGTTGCCATGGTGGGTCAAGGGGTGTGGTTGCTTTAAGGGTCTTAGGGTGGGTTAAGGGTTGTCACGGTGGGCAAGAGATGACATGATGGTCACCAATTTGTGACATAATCAAGGTGAATGAGTCGGATGTCGTTAATATTGTTTTTGAGATATTGGCAAAAACAGTGTTCCAATTCATTTGTTTTATATTTTTTCAGCCATTGGTAAATTGTTCATAACTCAGTAACCAGATGTCTGATTTTGATGGGTTTGCACCAAAATGTAGCATTCATAAACTGCCAGAAGATGATGTAAAAATAAAACTTCTAATTGAAAATTGCCGACATGTGACTCATTCACCTTGATCATATCACATTTTTTGATTTGGCTCCCAATGGGGCGCTCTTTTATTGTAGTTGCTGTGAGGATGATACTTATATCAATAAAAGCTTATAACAAGGGATCTCACATGGTGGTCACCAACTTTTGGATTTGGCGCCCAATTATTTGGCGCTTTTTGTTCACGGAGTGAACATTTTCCCCACTTGAACCCATATCTCATATGCACATTTTATCCCTTATATACACAGTGTGCTAAATAGCTATTGTAGCCCAACAACCCTGTGGTTAAGAGGCTAGGAAATAATTCCTAATGTCTCATACCCAGGTTTGTATCCGGCTTTATCTAATCCTGCCCCACATGATAAGGACTTTTTAGCACATCTTATCTTGTATTGAGACAATGGCAGCCAAGACTATTTTTTTGCTTTTTTTCTAAGCATGTTCACTATTGGATTGAGCCATCACATGATTATAATAGGCTTTACTGATTAGTGGGTAATGTCAATGCTATTGTTTATTTTGTGATAAGGCTGAGCATATTACTGCATGAAAAATACACTACTATTTTGATACAGGCGATTTACTCAATTCCTTCCAACTGACAAAATCTAGTTCCTGTTATCTACCCAGTGGTGTTTGCTTATCATAATTGGATCCCTAATAATTATTGGGCCAAGGTTATTATCTGTATGGTATATTTATTGAATTTCAATAGGCCTATGATAGTGTAAGTGATTTGAAAGTTTCTATTTCAATGAGTTTCTTGCTGGATGGAGAGTTATATAAGCTAGAGTCAGGATGTAGGTATCATTATGCGTCAAATCACTAATTTATTGTAAGATCAGTGCAGAGTAGGTTAGATATTAAAATGAAAAGTTAGAACAAATTACTATACACCTGATCCGTGAACTGTGTCTTTTGAAAGACTCCTCTTGTTTATTTTAGGTGCTATGATCATGAGATATATATTGAAAAGACAGAAAGACAGAGCTTCTCATTGATACTTTGCAAATGTTTCTATAACTTCATAGATAGCTTTATACTCACACTTTGTTATCTACTGAAGATAGTTTTATACTTGCATGTTGCAATCTACTGAAGATACTTTTATTCTCAAACCCTGATATCTACTCTAGATATGTCATCTACATCAGATTCTTTGATACGCATACCCTGCCATCTACTTTAGCTCGTTTTACACTCATACCCTGCTATCTACTGAAGATACATTCATACTCAAACTTTGCTATCTACTCTAGATAGTTTTATAATTACGCCCTCCAATCTACTGAAGATACTTTTATACTCACAGCCTACTACTGAAGATACTTTTATTCTCAAACTCTAATATCTACTATAAATACTCACACCCTGATTTTTACTTGGGAGTTTTTATTCACCCTTTGAAATCTACTTTGGAACGTTTTGTACTCACACCCTGCTATCTACTCTACATATTTTTATACTTACGCTTTGCTGTCTACTGTGGATATATATACACTGACACCTTATCATCTACTTAAGATTCTTTTATACGCACACCCTGCCATCTACTTTAGCTCGTTTTACACTCATACCCTACTATCTGAATATACTTTTATACTCACACTTTGCTATCTACTGTTACTGTAGATAGTTTTATATCACACTCTCCTATCTACTGAAGATACTTTTATTCCCACACACTGGTATCTGCTATATATAGGCCTACTGTCATACTCATAACCTGATATCTACTGTTGATAGTTTTATTCATACTTTGCTATCTACTTTAGAAAGGTTTTTACTCACACACTATCTACTGTAGATAGTTTTATGTTCACATTTTGCACCAGCTATCTACTGTCGATAGTTTTATACTCAATAATTATTGCGAATATTCGCAATAATTATTGCGAATATTCGCAATAACATTGCGAATATTCGCAATAACATTGCGAATATTCGCAATAACATTGCGAATATTCGCAATAACATTGCGAATATTCGCAATAATTATTGCGAATATTCGCAATAATCACACCACCAGTTTGATTATGTAGGCCTACTTATTAATGCAATCGGTGTTTCATGCTTCGGCGTCACGGTTCTATAACTTTATAGATAGTTTGATACTCACACTTTATTACCTACTGAAGATAGTTTTATACTTGCATGTTGCAATCTACTGAAGATACTTTTATTCTCAAACCCTGATATCTACTCTAGATATGTCATCTACATCAGATTCTTTAATACGCATACCCTGTCATCTACTTTAGCTCGTTTTACACTCATACCCTGCTATCTACTGAAGATACATTAATACTCAAACTTTGCTATCTACTCTAGATAGTTTTATAATTACGTCCTCTAATCTACTGAAGATACTTTTATACTCACAGCCTACTACTGAAGATACTTTTATTCTCAAACTCTAATATCTACTATAAATCACACCCCGATTTTTACTTGTTGGGAGTTTTATTCACCCTTTGAAATCTACTTTAGAACGTTTTGTACTCACACCCTGCTATCTACTCTACATATTTTTATACTCATGCTTTGCTGTCTACTGTAGATATATTTACACGGACACCTTGTCATCTACTTAAGATTCTTTTATACGCACACCCTGCCATCTACTTTAGCTCGTTTTACACTCATACCCTGCTATCTTCTGAATATACTTTTATACTCACACTTTGCTATCTACTCTAGATAGTTTAATAATCACACCTACTATCTACTGAAGATACTTTTATTCCCACACACTGATATCTGCTATATATAGGCCTACTGTCATACTCATAACCTGATATCTACTGTTGATAGTTTTATTCACACTTTGCTATCTACTTTAGAAAGGTTTTTACTCTAACATTATCTACTCTAGATAGTTTTATGTTCACACTTTGCACCAGCTATCTACTGTCGATAGTTTTATACTCAATAATCATTGCGAATATTCGCAATAATTATTGCGAATATTCGCAATAACATTGCGAATATTCGCAATAATTATTGCGAATATTCGCAATAACATTGCGAATATTCGCAATAACATTGCGAATATTTGCAATAATTATTGCGAATATTCGCAATAACATTGCGAATATTCGCAATAACATTGCGAATATTCGCAATAAATATTGCGCATATTCGCAATAACATTGCGAATATTCGCAATAATAATGCGAATATTCGCAATAACATTGCGAATATTCGCAATAATTATTGCGAATATTCGCAATAACATTGCGAATATTCGCAATAACATTGCGAATATTCGCATAATTATTGCGAATATTCGCAATAATATTGCGAATATTCGCAATAATTATTGCGAATATTCGCAATAATCACACCACCAGTTTGATTATGTAGGCCTACTTATTAATGCAATCGGTGTTTCATGCTTCGGCGTCACGGTTCTATAACTTTATAGATAGTTTGATACTCACACTTTATTACCTACTGAAGATAGTTTTATACTTGCATGTTGCAATCTACTGAAGATACTTTTATTCTCAAACCCTGATATCTACTCTAGATATGTCATCTACATCAGATTCTTTAATACGCATACCCTGTCATCTACTTTAGCTCGTTTTACACTCATACCCTGCTATCTACTGAAGATACATTAATACTCAAACTTTGCTATCTACTCTAGATAGTTTTATAATTACGTCCTCTAATCTACTGAAGATACTTTTATACTCACAGCCTACTACTGAAGATACTTTTATTCTCAAACTCTAATATCTACTATAAATACTCACACCCCGATTTTTACTTGTTGGGAGTTTTATTCACCCTTTGAAATCTACTTTAGAACGTTTTGTACTCACACCCTGCTATCTACTCTACATATTTTTATACTCATGCTTTGCTGTCTACTGTAGATATATTTACACGGACACCTTGTCATCTACTTAAGATTCTTTTATACGCACACCCTGCCATCTACTTTAGCTCGTTTTACACTCATACCCTGCTATCTTCTGAATATACTTTTATACTCACACTTTGCTATCTACTCTAGATAGTTTAATAATCACACCTACTATCTACTGAAGATACTTTTATTCCCACACACTGATATCTGCTATATATAGGCCTACTGTCATACTCATAACCTGATATCTACTGTTGATAGTTTTATTCACACTTTGCTATCTACTTTAGAAAGGTTTTTACTCACACATTATCTACTCTAGATAGTTTTATGTTCACACTTTGCACCAGCTATCTACTGTCGATAGTTTTATACTCAATAATCATTGCGAATATTCGCAATAATTATTGCGAATATTCGCAATAATTATTGCGAATATTCGCATAACATTGCGAATATTCGCAATAACATTGCGAATATTCGCAATAATTATTGCGAATATTCGCAATAACATTGCGAATATTCGCAATAACATTGCGAATATTTGCAATAATTATTGCGAATATTCGCAATAACATTGCGAATATTCGCAATAACATTGCGAATATTCGCAATAATTATTGCGAATATTCGCAATAATATTGCGAATATTCGCAATAACATTGCGAATATTCGCAATAATTATTGCGAATATTCGCAATAACATTGCGAATATTCGCAATAACATTGCGAATATTCGCAATAATTATTGCGAATATTCGCAATAATATTGCGAATATTCGCAATAATTATTGCGAATATTCGCAATAATTATTGCGAATATTCGCAATAATCACACCACCAGTTTGATTATGTAGGCCTACTTATTAATGCAATCGGTGTTTCATGCTTCGGCGTCACGGTTCTATAACTTTATAGATAGTTTGATACTCACACTTTATTACCTACTGAAGATAGTTTTATACTTGCATGTTGCAATCTACTGAAGATACTTTTATTCTCAAACCCTGATATCTACTCTAGATATGTCATCTACATCAGATTCTTTAATACGCATACCCTGTCATCTACTTTAGCTCGTTTTACACTCATACCCTGCTATCTACTGAAGATACATTAATACTCAAACTTTGCTATCTACTCTAGATAGTTTTATAATTACGTCCTCTAATCTACTGAAGATACTTTTATACTCACAGCCTACTACTGAAGATACTTTTATTCTCAAACTCTAATATCTACTATAAATACTCACACCCCTGATTTTTTACTTGTTGGGAGTTTTATTCACCCTTTGAAATCTACTTTAGAACGTTTTGTACTCACACCCTGCTATCTACTCTACATATTTTTATACTCATGCTTTGCTGTCTACTGTAGATATATTTACACGGACACCTTGTCATCTACTTAAGATTCTTTTATACGCACACCCTGCCATCTACTTTAGCTCGTTTTACACTCATACCCTGCTATCTCCTGAATATACTTTTATACTCATACTTTGCTATCTACTCTAGATAGTTTTATAATCACACCTACTATCTACTGAAGATACTTTTATTCCCACACACTGATATCTGCTATATATAGGCCTACTGTCATACTCATAACCTGATATCTACTGTTGATAGTTTTATTCACACTTTGCTATCTACTTTAGAAAGGTTTTTACTCACACACTATCTACTCTAGATAGTCTTATGTTCACACTTTGCACCAGCTATCTACTGTCGATAGTTTTATACTCAATAATTATTGCGAATATTCGCAATAACATTGCGAATATTCGCAATAATTATTGCGAATATTCGCAATAACATTGCGAATATTCGCAATAATTATTGCGAATATTCGCAATAATATTGCGAATATTCGCAATAACATTGCGAATATTCGCAATAACATTGCGAATATTCGCAATAATTATTGCGAATATTCGCAATAATATTTCTAATTTTTTTTTTTTTTTTTTTGGCACTAATATGCTTCCGTATTAGAGGAAGTCGAGAAGAAAAAAACTCAGATATATAGAATAGAAGACTGAACCGCGAGATGAGAGGTGAGGGTACATGTAGAGAGATTATGAATAATAAAAATAAATAAATGTTGACATTTATATAGCGCCTTTCACATGTATCAAAGCGCTTTTTACATTTATTCCGCTGTCATTAGAATATGTCAGCTGCCACACAATGCCTAAGGCATGCTCATACCTTTGGGCGGCGCTCAATGGACATTATTCCTAACAGCTTCCCATTTTGCCCCTGGGTAGAGAGAGGCAAGAGAGGTAAAGCGCCTTGCCTAAGTGCGCAACACGAAGGCACCGCCGGGGCTCGAACTCGCAACCCTCCGATTGCGAGGTAGAGCCTGTACCGCTGTGCCACCGTGCCCCCGGGACAGGGACAGAGCGAGGGAAAGGGAAAGAAATGGAGTGGAGGGAGGAAGGGAGGGAAAGATAGAGATGGGGAGAGGGGAGCGAAGTGAAAATAAGACAGCGTAAATAGAGGAGAGGAAGCGATATTTGTCAGCATAGGGACCGTTCAATATTTACGCCGGGGGAGTGTGAGTTTTAAGGAGGGAAATTTTTTAGATCTTTAGGGGGAATCAGAATTGTTTTCTTGATCCTGGGGGAATAAATAAATGTTAAATTATAAACGGAGAAAAGGGAGAAAACAAGAAGGAGAATTTTGAGCGGCCGTGAGGGGAGAATGCGATTTTTCCGATAATTTGGTCAAATCTCCCACCCCCTGACGTAAATATTGAACGGCCCCTCCTTACTTGGAACAAAAATCATATTTTTTCATGTCTTGTTCATTCCAGGGAACAGATGACGACATCACAATCTACTCGTGTGATTTCTTCAAACTGACTAGCGCCATCATGAGTAAAGTTGACTGCATTTGGGACAGAGGCTCGATGGCTGCCATTAATCCAGAAGATAGACAAAAGTAATTAGTTATTTTGTTACTTGCTTGTTTGTTACGTTATATATATTTTTTTTTTAATCAAGACAAAATTTTATCAATAATACCTGTCAGGCATAGCGGCCAATACGGGTTGGATATAGAGATGCATGTATAAACCTTGCTGCTTGTTCTTTGTCTTTTGATAATAAGCTATAATAAATAGACCAACCAAACAAAACAAGATCTATAACAGCAATAACAACAAAATCAAATAAAAAATTGATAGACTTTTCTCTCGTATTTTCTTTTCTTCTTTTTTCATGATTGTGCATGATGCCTTTCTTTTCTTTATTTTTTTCTTTTCATGATTGTGCATGATGCCACCCTACAGCAGGCCTCTGCACACTTTACAGATTTTTGCTGACCAATTTGCGGCCCAATTATTTTCACTCCAACTGTATACCGGGGCTCGAACTCGGGACCTTTCGCACTGAAGTCTCAGTGGCGTACGGTGGCCGCCCCAACCCCGGGGGGCTGAAGAAGAAACAATTTTGCCGCCCTTCCTTAACAGCCCGCAAAGGATGACCCAATTTTTTCACGGTCGTTTGAAAAGTGAAGAGCAAAAAAAAAAAAAAAAAAAGGATTTTAGGTGCTAGCGCCCTAAAAGCAACCTTTTTTCAAAATAAAATTTTTTTATGCTTTTTCAAATTTTTTGCCCCTTTTTTTCTTTGCTAATTCGTTTTGCCGCCCCCTTAGTTTTTGCCGCCGCTGTTTGTGCCGCCCCTTCTTCTTCCGCCGCCCCTTCGTTTTTGCCGCCCCCAACTTTGACCCCGGGGGGCTGGCGCCCCCAAAGCCCCCCAAAATACGCGCATGAGTCTGATGCCTTATCAACTGCGCTATAAACTTGAAAAAGGAATATTTCTGATAATTTTATATATAAATGTTTCTACCAATGCAGGTACTCTGAAGTAATCATAGAATTGATGAAACCTGACAGTCGGTACCTACTGGACATGTTCCAGTTGGAGCATCACACATTTGCTGGACCACCACACAACTTTGAACCAGAAGATGCACAAAAACTATACGGTATGTAATATAGGCTAAAAATGGGCTGTTCCAGTTTAAATCCATACACCCCCTATGGAAGACATGACCTTAATCTACTACAAAGGGAGTGTGAATTTCAAATGAGGTTATCCTAAATGGGCTGAAATCCATACACCCCCTATCATGCCTATGGAAGACATGACCTAACCTACCACAAAGGGAGTGTTAATTTCAAATGGGATTACCTAAATGGGTTGAAATCAATACACCCCCTATGGAAGACATGACCTTAATCTACTACAAAGGGAGTGTGAATTTCAAATGGGATTACCTAAATGGGTTGAAATCAATACACCCCCTATGGAAGACATGACCTTAATCTACCACAAAGGGAGTGTGAATTTCAAATGGGATTACCTAAATGGGTTGAAATCAATACACCCCCTATGGAAGACATGACCTTAATCTACCACAAAGGGAGTGTGAATTTCAAATGAGGTTACCTAAATGGGCTGAAATCCATACACCCCCTATGGAAGACATGACCTAATCTACCACAAAGTGAGTGTGAATTTCAAATGGGGTTACCTAAATGGGTGACTCCATTTGAAATCTATACTCCCTGTGAAGGAGATTAAGGTCATGTCTTTCATAAGGGGTGTATGGATTTAAACTGGAATAATCCAGCAATGTGTGGTTGTCCTCCACAATTTTTTTTTCAAATAAATCATAAATCAAAAACTTCATTTAAATTATTTACCGATGAAGCCTAAATATCTGAATTAGGCTATTTCACTATTATATTTCTTTCTTGTTCTAAACCAGTTTAGTATTAACAAACGATTTTTTTTTTCATTTCTGAAATGTAATGAAAATGTGGACATTTTGAAAAAAAAAAACCTTTTCAGAAATTTAAAAATCAGGGTAGGCATTCTTTTGTTTAGTTTAGTAACAAAACACTTTCCACTTTTCAAATTTAACGAGGGCCGGCGGAGGACAACCAAACATTTTTGGGATAATTGTTGGCATAAAACAATGTTTTCTTTTTCTTTCTTTCTTTCTTTCTTTCTTTCTTTCTTTCTTTCTTTCTTTCTTTCTTTCTTTCTTTCTTTCTTTCTTTCTTTCTTTCTTTCTTTCTTTCTTTCTTTCTTTCTTTCTTTCTTTCTTTCTTTCTTTCTTTCTTTCTTTCTTTCTTTCTTTCTTTCTTTCTTTCTTTCTTTCTTTCTTTCTTTCTTTCTTTCTTTCTTTCTTTCTTTCTTTCTTTCTTTCTTTCTTTCTTTCTTTCTTTCTTTCTTTCTTTCTTTCTTTCTTTCTAAGAACGTATTGCAATACAATTGTTTTGAACAGATAAAGTAGGCAGTAGTTATAAGCAGAAAATAATTTTAATTTCAGACGATCAAGCAAATTCATAATGTTAATGTAATTTTGTCTTTTTACAGGCACTAAATGCACAGTTGAGCACTTAGAAAACGTAAACGTAATGTGTGCATGGCAGAAGACATGGGGAACCAGCTACTTCTATGAGAATGATTTCTTCATCACGCCAAAAAGTAACTAAAGTCCTACCAAACTGCGCCACAGATGTTTTCATCAAAAGTGATCATTCATAAGAACGAAATTAATTGGAAAAACAATTCTTGATCGAAAGGATGTTCTCAAGACGTTTCTGTATTAAGACTATTGGAAGGAAACTAATATTATGTACATGAATTTTAGAAGGAAGTTGATTCTCATAAACCTATTTCTTTGCGGGAATGGTTTCTTGCATGATTCTGCCAAATGTGGACTTTAGATCATCATTCAATTTGGGAGGTTTTCTTGTTTAGACTTCTTACAGTTCTTTTGACACCACTATTATTAAATTATGAATGTACTAGTATTATATCCCAGCAAAGTCCCAACATTTTTTGCAGCCTCCCGGTTAATTTGGTAACACGTCTTGCAAATATTTGATCAGTGATCCCAGCGAAATTAAAATTGTATATAAATTATATGGAATTGCAGATTCATACGTAGTGGTAATAACAATGAAATTTATTAATTTAGACTTAACACTACTTGTTTATTTCGCTTACCAGGAGCGCTTTCGAGGAGGAAGTTCCTCGAAAGCGCTCCCGGTAAGCGAAATAAACAAGTAGTGTTGAAGTCTAAATTAATAAATTTCATTGTATATAAATTGCTTAAAAATGAAGGATACGTCATTAAAATTGTCATTATGTATTTTTGAAATTACATATTTGGCAAAAATAACAGTATTGGAAGTTGGAACCTACATTTAAATACATGTAGCTTATACATTTTCATATAAAATGTCATATTTTGTCTTACATGGCTTTCGGCTTAACCACTAGCAGGATATGTTCGCATATCTATGCCACTAACAAATTGTAGACAGAAAGTTGACGAAACACACATACTTTAACTGGATCTCTAAAGATGCACTCCCGTGAAATATATAACATAAAATAAAACAAACGAAGACGGGAAACAGTTGTACAGCAAATTTTCGGTACTGGGCGTACCTTCTTCAGGCTTTATTACATATGAAATGACACAAGAAAACAATCTAAAAACAAGCAAGAAAATTATGCCACTAACAAAATGTGCAAAAACTGAATAGGCCTTTAAGAGCTCGGACTCTAATTAATCTGCGGTACTTTTTAAGGGGGTACTACATCCTTCAATAAATTTGTGACTATTTTTGCATTTTTCTCAAAAACTAATAACACCCTGGTAACAAAAGTTATGTACTAGTATATTATAGGGGCAAGGAATCCAATTACTACACTGGAATTTCAGTGACCCAAGACAAGCGGTTCGATACTTGTGATAGAAAATGAGGTACGGCTAGGATGTACCTCATTTCCTATCATATCTACTAAACCGCTTGTCTTGGGTCACTGACATTTCAGTGTAGTAATTGGATTCCTTGCCCCAATAACATGCACAACTTATGTTACCAGTGTGTTATTAATTTTTGAGAAAAATGCAAAAATAGTCACAAATTTACCACAGGGGTGTAGTACCCCCTTAAGTAACTTGCGTTTCTATGCTGTCTTATTGTAGAAATAATTATTTGTAATATGTGATTCTAAATGAACTCTGGGAAAAATAAATTGCTTTTGTGAGCGCTTTAATCATTTTGTTTCATATTATGTATTATAATAGGTAAATTAATGGCAAGGGTGAAAATAATTTCACATTAATAAAAAATTGTGTATATATAGATAATATGTATGACATATTGATATTTTTAAGATATTGGAAATTATTAACCCAGGTATCAGCTTATTTGCAATGAAATTGTAGGATTAAGATTATTAACTTGTTTAAACTATTGATGATGTGTTATAATTATGCTGCGCACAAAAAACTTACTGCAAAGGATTCTGACAAAGCACTTTGCACAAATCTTTGCCAACAAAATATTTTACGATAACGTTTTGACAACATTTTTATAGTGTTGTTGTAGTGGTTTTTTAATGTTTTCATGACAACCTTTATCTAACCCGATATTTATATGTTATTAAAACGTTTTGACAAAAACCATAACGCGTTTATATTAGGTTTATAACGTTTTAAAAACATTTTAGTGTTTGCTGGGTGCATCGCGCCTTTTAATTAAAATTCCTTTAATCTGTGCCCATTTTAATTGACAAGTAGTAGAGTTTCAAAACTGATAACATTTCCATTTATTTCCACATTGATACGGACACAGTCTCTAAACCCGTCATACAGCAGTGAGTCTGTTTTAAATGGGGCGGGTAAAACGTTCCGGCCTACCTCAGTTTGTCAATCGACACCTTATAGAATTGAATGAGATATCAAAATGTTTCCACTGGCAGAATTTCTCATTTTGTGTCAAATTTAGAGTAAATTTCATCAAGAAATGATTTCTTACGGTACTTTTTGTGCGCAGTTTATATTTCTTTACTGTTGGCTTTTTACCATATAGGCCTAATGGAAAATTGGTAGGTTATCTACATACAGTTGTATAATACACCACAGTTGCGTCCAAATGCTCAAAGAATAAGCGGTGTAATATGATGTGGCCTCTGTAATCCCTGTCTGGGATGATTGTACCTAATAATTTAATACTAGGATCTTGAAGTTTGCTTTAAATATATTTTAAAACATTTGAAAGGAAAGCATATTTTCAGTATATTTTAATTGTTTCTAATTTGGACCATGATGCTATTGCCTATTGGTTAATAAAATAACAGAGAGAAACCAATGATTATGTCTCAGATATCACTTGTTGTATTTCGACTGATTACTGGAAAGTATTATAGACTGGTTCTATGTCGGAAATATCTGCTTATGTAAGCGTCAATCGGCATTTGAACCCCAGAGCCCTGACAAAGGACCCCCAAACCCACATAGGATCATAAGGAGGCAACAATTAAACATATTACAAATAAATTTTTTTTAAAAACATTTCAAATTATATTTGTCTGTGCCTACGGATCACAAAAATGTAATTATGTGTGGGTAGGGCATATAGTTATTAGATTATGAGGCTCAGCAGATTCAAGGTTAATTTGCATGTTGTATAGGTGTAAAAATGAAAATTGCTCCTATTTTGTCAAACTGGAGGCAAATTATTCCTCAAGTTCAAAGGATTCAGGAAAAGAAATGTAACATACCAACCAGACATCCCAGATAGTGCAAACTATTCTTTTCTGAAACCTCACAAAACTAACACCACCTCCAGTCTTCCTTGTGAAATTTGCCACATTTTGGTACCAAGATCGATACCGGTATACTTCGGACAATGTTTGTACATTTTTATCCAAATTCGCTAATTTGCATATAACTTGAGACAGAAAGGTCCAGTTGCAGTCTTTCTTGTGAAATTTGCCACATTTTGGTACCAAGGTGGATATACTTTGGACAATGTTTGACATTTTTATGCTAACTATGCATATAACTTGAGACAGAAAGGTCCAATCACAAAACTGAGTACACTATTGCAAAGTTGGTCTTTGTGGTTCGCGTTTTTATGAGTGGCTGTTCTATGATACAAAAACACCCTAGCCTAAATAATCCCATCTTTTCACTCTAAAAATTTAAAATATGGATTTCCTATTTGTATGCCCTATTAGGTCGAAACTCGAATTAAGATTGTCATATCACCACCCTACGATTAAGTCTTTTTTTTTTTCTTTTTTTGTTGTTGTAATTTTGAGAATAAAGTACAAAATATGGCTCAAGCATGCATCCGTTACGTAATTACATTAATTATTTCTGATTATTCCGTTTAATTTTTAATTTGTGTCATTATCATTTAAAGTTGTTCTTGTGCAAAGATTGGTGAATAGATATGTTTAAATGCATGCTTGAACCATATTTTGTACTTTGCTCTCAAAACTACAAAAAATGATATCGGCAATAGCAAGCTGACGATATGCCTCATCTGGCAAAACCGAATATTATGTAATTCAACCATTTTTGTTCTGTATGGGGTTTTTTTAATCGGAATAATATTGATTTGCATCTTCTGGGTGTAATCTTTTTAATTTCGGGAAGACTTTTCCAAATTGTACATTTTCTCAGACCTACTTTCGTACCCTTTATATAGATGTTGTGTTTATGGACATATGGCGCTTTCATCAACGACACGACAACCGATAAATTATCCGTGGCTCATTTTGCTTGGTTCAGTTAGCATCTATCAATTGGTGCACTGAAGCGCAATTATATGAGTCTTAATGGCTTTAGAGCCACCTTCTTGGAGCAATTATTTCAGACGGCTTCGGTGTCAAAAAAAATAGGACAAAATTTTTGAATGATATTTAAATTTGAATATATATTTCTGTTTTTGGAGATATATTTACAGTAAAGACCATATGTCACCTATAAGTAACCTTAAAATGTTCTCAAAGTCAGATGGTCTGCTTTCGTCAAATTTTCTAATTCATGAACATTATATTGCCTATAAGCACATCTTACTATGAAATTCCAACTGGATTTCTAAACACAGCATGTAATACGCGTTGTTTCAACCCCATACCAAATCACAATTTAAGATCAATGCATGTACTTATAATGTGTAGGCCTATATTAAATGTTTCTCCCATATTTAAAGTTTACGATTCGATATGGAAGATGGGGATATGTGAAAGCTGAATCAGACATTAATGGACACATTTTTGTCTTAAAAAGAGAAGAAATTATTAATCTAAAGTTGTTTTTCTTAGCTTTTCTTGCCCGGTTGGTTCCGATCTTTTGAATGCTCGATAACATCTCAATGGTCGCGCTATTCTACTTATCTTTTCTATTTTGTTTTTTAATTTAGCTTTTTTCTGAACGCATTTCGTCTTTGATGAGTGAAGAGATATAAACACTTTACTTCTTAGCGCGAATTTACTGTTTTTATTTTAAGATACTACACTTATTTTTGCTCGGCTTATTTTGAAATTAAATAACGACATAAAACCTTGAGACAACAACGCAATATTATAAGTTAAGATACAAGTAATCTTATATCACACCGGGTAAAGTAGGACTTAAAAGTCAAGATATAAACCCAAGGCATTTCTTTGTCCTGGTTAACAGAGATGTATTATGATACGCGCCCAAGGCTAAAGAGCTATTCCATCAATTAAAACGAGCAGGCTCTGCCAAAGAGTCTAACATCTCACTTTCTATCATAAAGTCACAGATATTAAGATTTTTGATCTAATTTTGTTTCTTAATATCAAGAATCACAGAATAAATACTTGGCATGACTGTACTTATTTAAGGTATTTATGTACGTAAATCATATATCTGTTATGATTAAAACCAGCGCGAGGAATTTATTGTGTTATATTTATTAAACAAATAAGATTTTTCTCCCTGAACTTGACTGCGATAGTGAGCGGGTTAATGCATTGTCGGCTTGTCAGATTGGTAGACAAGGGTGTCTTGAAGGAGGCTGTGATACCAGACGGGGCTTGTATTTAACACTTACTGACATGAGAGCATGGAGGATTAACACTAGTTTAGTTTATTCTTCTTGTTATAGTTTTTGTGAAAACCAAGATGTAAAAAGAATCAATTCCTGATGGCAATACTTACGGACACAACAACATTTGTGTTTGTTTGAATTAAGTAATACCGTATGGTTGACACGAATGCTTGAAAAGTGTTTCAATTGGATGTTTTTGTTTTCATTGTGTACAGTGATGGAACTTAGTTGTCAAGCACAGATGGTGACAAAATAGTAGTTACAATGAATTATAATTGATGTTTGTAATTGATTGAATACGACAGACTATCTATAGAATGAGACGGAACAAGCTGTTCTTGAACACGTCCCTGTTTAGGTGCCCATCTTGAGTATAATCAAGAGGAGCGTGATGAACTTGATTTTGGGTATTTGGGGTAAATTTTTGCCTCTTCATGCTCTTCGGATATTATAATACGACTATATGAGTTTCAATAATCGGAATATAAAATAAGAAGCACAGCAATTGGTAGCATAATTTGCAAAAAGCATATCTTTATGTGCTATATTGGACTGACATTATTTTCAGTCAATTAGTGTAAACTGTTTTGATCTTCATGGGTATCTTCAATCGGACATGGTGGAACAAAGCTCTCTGGGTCTTCTAGTGGGCTGCGATTTCAGTAGATCAGAATATAAAGTACAGTTTTGTGTATTATAATATGTTGCTATCTTCAGTAGATAGCATGCAATCATGCTGCTGATTAAATACTAGCTATAAGATATCAGCCTATTAGGACCAATATTTGGTATTTTAACAGGACGACATCTTCATAGCGTGCAATCAGGCTTCGTGAAGCACAGTTTTCGTGTATTTTAACGTGTTGCTATCATCTCCAGGTAGCATACAATCAAACTTAGTGAAGTACATTATCTGTGTCTTTTTACTGTTTAATGGGCTGCTATCTTCAATAGATAGCATGTAATCAGATTTAGTGAACTACAGTATTTGGGTCTTTTAATGGGCTGCTATCTTCAGTAGATAGCATGTAATTAGATTTAGCAAAGTACAGTATTTGGGTCTTTTAATGGGCTGCTATCTTCAGTAGATAGCATACAATCAGATTTAGCAAAGTACAGTATTTGGGTCTTTTAATGTGCTGCTATCGTCAATAGATAGCATGTAATCAGATTTAGTGAAGTACAGTATTTGGGTCTTTTAATGGGCTGCTATCTTCAGTAGATAGCATGCAATCAGATTTAGCAAAGTACAGTATTTGGGTCTTTTAATGGGCTGCTATCTTTAGTAGATGGCATGCAATCAGATTTAGTGAACTACAGTATTTGGGTCTTTTAATGGGCTGCTATCTTCAGTAGACAGCATGTAATTAGATTTAGCAAAGTACAGTATTTGGGTCTTTTAATGGGCTGCTATCTTCAGTAGATAGCATACCGTACAATAAGATTTAGTGTAGCACAGTATTTGGGTCTTTTAATGGGCTGCTATCTTCAGTAGACAGCACGCAATTAGATTTAGCAAAGTACAGTATTTGGGTCTTTTAATGGGCTGCTATCTTCAGTAGATAGCATACAATCAGATTTAGCGAAGTACAGTATTCGGGTCTTTTAATGGGCTGCTATCTTCAATAGATAGCATGTAATCAGATTTAGTGAACTACAGTATTTGGGTCTTTTAATGGGCTGCTATCTTCAATAGATAGCATGTAATCAGATTTAGTGAAGTCCAGTATTTGGGTCTTTTAATGGGCTGCTATCTTCAGTAGATAGATAGCATACAATCAGATTTAGCAAAGTACAGTATTTGGGTCTTTTAATGTGCTGCTATCTTCAATAGATAGCATGTAATCAGATTTAGTGAAGTACAGTATTTGGGTCTTTATGCAATCAGATTTAGCAAAGTACAGTATTTGGGTCTTTTAATGGGCTGCTATCTTTAGTAGATGGCATGCAATCAGATTTAGTGAACTACAGTATTTGGGTCTTTTAATGGGCTGCTATCTTCAGTAGACAGCATGCAATTAGATTTAGCAAAGTACAGTATTTGGGTCTTTTAATGGGCTGCTATCTTCAGTAGATAGCATACAATCAGGTTTAGTGTAGCACAGTATTTGGGTCTTTTAATGGGCTGCTATCTTCAGTGGACAGCATGCAATTAGATTTAGCAAAGTACAGTATTTGGGTCTTTTAATGGGCTGCTATCTTCAGTAGATAGCATACAATCAGATTTAGTGTAGCACAGTATTTGGGTCTTTTAATGGGCTGCTATCTTCAGTAGATAGCATGCAATTAGATTTAGCGAAGTACAGTATTTGGGTCCTCTAATGGGTTGCTATCTTCAGTAGATAGCACACAATCAGATTTAGTGAAGTGCAGTATTTGGGTCTTTTAAATGGACTACTATCTTCAGTAGATAACATACAATCAGATTTAGCGAACTACAGTATTTGGGTCTTTTAATGGGCTGCTATCTTCAGTAGATAGCATGTAATTAGATTTAGCGAAGTATAGTATTTGGGTCTTTTAATGGGCTGCTATCTTCAGTAGATAACATAAAATCAAAGTTAGTGAAGTACAGTATTTGGGTCTTTTAATGGGCTGTTATCTTTAGTAGATAACATAAAATCAAAGTTAGTGAAGTACAGTATTTGGGTCTTTTAATGGGCTGCTATCTTCAGTAGATAACACACAATTGAATTGAGAAAAGTACAGTATTTGGATCTTTTAATGGGCTGCTATCTTTAGTAGATAACATAAAATCAAAGTTAGTGAAGTACAGTATTTGGGTCTTTTAATGGGCTGCTATCTTCAGTAGATAACACACAATTGAATTGAGCAAAGTACAGTATTTGGGTCTTTTAATGGGCTGAGCTATCTTCAGTAGATAGCATGTAATTAGATTTAGCGAAGTATAGTATTTGGGTCTTTTAATGGGCTGCTATCCTCAGTAGATAACACACAATTGAATTGAGTAAAGTACAGTATTTGGATCTTTTAATGGGCTGCTATCTTTAGTAGATAACATACAATCAAAGTTAGTGAAGTACAGTATTTGGGTATTTTAATGGGCTGCTAGTAGATAACACACAATTGAATTGAGTAAATTACAGTATTTGGGTCTTTTAATGGGCTGCTATCTTCAGTAGATAGCATGTAATCAGAGTTAGTGTAGCACAGTATTTGGGTCTTTTAATGGGCTGCTATCTTCAGTAGACAGCACGCAATTAGATTTAGCAAAGTACAGTATTTGGGTCTTTTAATGGGCTGCTATCTTCAGTAGATAGCATACAATCAGATTTAGCGAAGTACAGTATTCGGGTCTTTTAATGGGCTGCTATCTTCAATAGATAGCATGTAATCAGATTTAGTGAACTACAGTATTTGGGTCTTTTAATGGGCTGCTATCTTCAATAGATAGCATGTAATCAGATTTAGTGAAGTCCAGTATTTGGGTCTTTTAATGGGCTGCTATCTTCAGTAGATAGATAGCATACAATCAGATTTAGCAAAGTACAGTATTTGGGTCTTTTAATGTGCTGCTATCTTCAATAGATAGCATGTAATCAGATTTAGTGAAGTACAGTATTTGGGTCTTTATGCAATCAGATTTAGCAAAGTACAGTATTTGGGTCTTTTAATGGGCTGCTATCTTTAGTAGATGGCATGCAATCAGATTTAGTGAACTACAGTATTTGGGTCTTTTAATGGGCTGCTATCTTCAGTAGACAGCATGCAATTAGATTTAGCAAAGTACAGTATTTGGGTCTTTTAATGGGCTGCTATCTTCAGTAGATAGCATACAATCAGGTTTAGTGTAGCACAGTATTTGGGTCTTTTAATGGGCTGCTATCTTCAGTGGACAGCATGCAATTAGATTTAGCAAAGTACAGTATTTGGGTCTTTTAATGGGCTGCTATCTTCAGTAGATAGCATACAATCAGATTTAGTGTAGCACAGTATTTGGGTCTTTTAATGGGCTGCTATCTTCAGTAGATAGCATGCAATTAGATTTAGCGAAGTACAGTATTTGGGTCCTCTAATGGGTTGCTATCTTCAGTAGATAGCACACAATCAGATTTAGTGAAGTGCAGTATTTGGGTCTTTTAAATGGACTACTATCTTCAGTAGATAACATACAATCAGATTTAGCGAACTACAGTATTTGGGTCTTTTAACGGGCTGCTATCTTCAGTAGATAGCATGTAATTAGATTTAGCGAAGTATAGTATTTGGGTCTTTTAATGGGCTGCTATCTTCAGTAGATAACATGTAATTAGATTTACCGAAGTACAGTATTTGGGTCTTTTAATGGGCTGCTATCTTCAGTAGATAGCATGCAATCAGAGTTAGTGAAGTACAGTATTTGAGTCTTTTAATGGGCGGCTATCTTCAGTAGATAACACACAATTGAATTGAGAAAAGTACAGTATTTGGATCTTTTAATGGGCTGCTATCTTTAGTAGATAACATAAAATCAAAGTTAGTGAAGTACAGTATTTGGGTCTTTTAATGGGCTGCTATCTTCAGTAGATAACACACAATTGAATTGAGCAAAGTACAGTATTTGGGTCTTTTAATGGGCTGAGCTATCTTCAGTAGATAGCATGTAATTAGATTTAGCGAAGTATAGTATTTGGGTCTTTTAATGGGCTGCTATCCTCAGTAGATAACACACAATTGAATTGAGTAAAGTACAGTATTTGGATCTTTTAATGGGCTGCTATCTTTAGTAGATAACATACAATCAAAGTTAGTGAAGTACAGTATTTGGGTATTTTAATGGGCTGCTAGTAGATAACACACAATTGAATTGAGTAAATTACAGTATTTGGGTCTTTTAATGGGCTGCTATCTTCAGTAGATAGCATGTAATCAGAGTTAGTGAAGTACAGTATTTGGGTCTTTTAATGGGCTGCTATCTTCAGTAGATAGCATGTAATTAGATTTAGCGAAGTATAGTATTTGGGTCTTTTAATGGGCTGCTACCTTCAGTAGATAGCATGCAATCAGAGTTAGTGAAGTACAGTATTTGAGTCTTTTAATGGGCTGCTATCTTTAGTAGATAACATACAATCAAAGTTAGTGAAGTACAGTATTTGGGTCTTTTAATGGGCTGCTAGTAGATAACACACAATTGAATTGAGTAAATTACAGTATTTGGGTCTTTTAATGGGCTGCTATCCTCAGTAGATAACACACAATTGAATTGAGTAAAGTACAGTATTTGGATCTTTTAATGGGCTGCTATCTTCAGTAGATAACATACAATCAAAGTTAGTGAAGTACAGTATTTGGGTCTTTTAATGGGCTGCTAGTAGATAACACACAATTGAATTGAGTAAATTACAGTATTTGGGTCTTTTAATGGGCTGCTATGTTCAGTAGATAGCATGTAATCAGAGTTAGTGAAGTACAGTATTTGGGTCTTTTAATGGGTTGCTATCTTCAGTAGATAGCACCCCAGCAAAAACGTTTTAAAAACGTTTAAATTTTGGCTTTTAGTTTAGGTAAAAACGTTTTAATAACTTTAAAATGTCGGGTTATATAAAGGTCATGAAAACGTTTTAAAACGTTTTGCATGAAAATACACTACAACAATATTTTTAAAATGTTTTCACAATGTTATTGTAAACTATCTTGGCAAACATTTTTGGCTAAATATTTTGTCAACTCTTAAATAACATGTTAAAATATTTGCACCCAGCAAACACAGAAATATTCTTTAAATGTTTTTACAATACGTTTTAAAAACATTTAAATGTCGAGTTATATAAAGGTCATGAAAATGTTTTTGAAACGTTATTGCCAATATTTTGGGCAAACATTTTTCGCAAAATATTTATTCAACCCCAAAATAACATTCTGCATAGAATGTTTTATATCAAGATTTCAAAAATATTTTTGGAATGTTATTAAAACGTTTTATACCCTTTATATAACCCGACATTTAAACGTTTTCTGTCAAACATTTTGTGTGTGCTGGGCAGAAGATTATCAGAAAATGTTTTTTAATGTTATGAAAACGTTTTATGCCCTTAATATACCCTTTATAAAACCCGACATTTAAACGTTTTCTGACATCCTTTTTATAGCCTTTTGTGAATGATGTCGAAAACGTTTTGTGTTTGCTGGGACACAATCAGATTGAGTGAAGTGCAGTATTTGGGTCTTTTAATGGGCTGCTATCTTCAGTAGATAGCATGTAATCAGAGTTAGTAAAGTACAGTATTTGGGTCTTTTAACGGGTTGCTATCTTCAGTAGATAGCACACAATCAGATTGAGTGAAGTGCAGTATTTGGGTCTTTTAATGGACTACTATCTTCAGTAGATAACATACAATCAGCTTTAGCGAACTACAGTATTTGGGTCTTTTAATGGGCTGCTATCTTCGGTAGATAACATACAATCAGAGTTAGTGTAGTACAGTATTTGGGTCTTTTAATGGGCTGCTATCTTCAGTAGACAGCATACAATCAGATTTAGTGAAGTACAGTATTTGGGTCTTTTAATGTGCTGCTATCTTCAGTAGATAGCATGCAAACAGATTTAGCGAACTGCAGTATTTGGGTCTTTTAATGGGCTGCTATCTTCAGTAGATAGCCTGTAATTAGATTTAGCAAAGTTTAGTATTTGGGTCTTTTAATGGGCTGCTATCGTTAGTAGATAACATACAATCAGAGTTAGTGAAGTACAGTATTTGGGTCTTTTAATGGGCTGCTATCTTCAGTAGATAGCATACAATCAGATTTAGCGAAGTACAGTATTTGGATCTTTTAATGGGCTGCTATCTTCAGTAGACAGCATACAATCAGATTTAGTGAAGTACAGTATTTGGGTCTTTTAATGTGCTGCTATCTTCAGTAGATAGCATGTAATCAGAGTTAGTGAAGTACAATATTTGGGTCTTTTAATGGGTTGCTATCTTCAGTAGATAGCACACAATCAGATTTAGCGAAGTACAGTATTTGGATCTTTTAATGGGCTGCTATCTTCAGTAGACAGCATACAATCAGATTTAGTGAAGTACAGTATTTGGGTCTTTTAATGTGCTGCTATCTTCAGTAGATAGCATGTAATCAGAGTTAGTGAAGTACAATATTTGGGTCTTTTAATGGGTTGCTATCTTCAGTAGATAGCACACAATCAGATTGAGTGAAGTGCAGTATTTGGGTCTTTTAATGGGCTGCTATCTTCAGTAGACAGCATACAATCAGATTTAGTGAAGTACAGTATTTGGGTCTTTTAATGGGCTGCTTTCTTCAGTAGATAACATGCAATCAGATTTAGCGAACTACAGTATTTGGGTCTTTTAATGGGCTGCTATCTTCAGTAGATAGCCTGTAATTAGATTTAGCGAAGTTTAGTATTTGGGTCTTTTAATGGGCTGCTATCTTTAGTAGATAACATACAATCAGAGTTAGTGAAGTACAGTATTTGGGTCTTTTAATGGGCTGCTATCTTCAGTAGACAGCATACAATCAGATTTAGTGAAGTACAGTATTTGGGTCTTTTAATGGGCCGCTTTCTTCAGTAGATAGCGTGCAATCAGACTTAAATGCACGGTAGTGGGTATTTTGATATGATGGTAATTATATCTTCAGTATAGATCGCATGCAATCAAGCTTAATAAATTACAGTATTGTGCCTTTTAATGGGCTACTATTTCCATTAGATATCATGCAATTAGACTTAGAGAAGCAAAACATTGGGTCTTTTAATAGGCTGCTATCTTCAGTAGATAGGATAAAATTATATTTAGCGAAGTACAGTATTTTGGGTCTTTTAATGGGCTGCTATCTTCAGTAGGTAGCATACAATCAGATTTAGTGAAGTACAGTATTGGGTATTTTAATGTAATGATATCTTCAGTATGAGGGACTAGTTTTTAAGAGTTCATTATTTTGTCTTTTTATGAGCTGTTGTTTTCTCGCCGTAGATAACAGAATTAATGAGGAACCTTATTTTATTTTTTGAATGATCTGCTAAAATATTCAGCGTGATTGCCAAAGTAAGTAAAGACGTAATTATGTACTGCTATCTTCAGTAGAAAGTGATTGCTAATAATGTAGGATTACGTCAATATTCGGTTTTTGGTACATGTTATTGTCAATAATTTGCATCCAGGTCAGTGAAGACGCAAGTTTTAAACAAAAGATCTGGGATTGGTTGACCTAGAAAGAAATTGAAATAAATTTGAATTAAATTTAGTGCGTAGGCACTATACAATTAAAAAAAACCAGATGATAGAAAGATTAATGCAAAACATATAATTGGGCAGCATATTATCTTCATTTGATTTACATATATTAGAACATAAACAGGTTTTTCATATAATATCCTGATGATACTATCTATTCACGGTAGCATTTACAAGCAATTTTGATCAGATATTACAATCTGAGATGACGCGGATATAATATTCACGTCACCAGAATAGATCTCTGTAAATGATCAGGCTCGTCACTTACGCTCTATACTATAAAATGACTTGAGTTAAACATGTCAAAGTCAAGAAAATTAAGGTCGTGAAAATGCAGAGTAATTTTCTAACTTGATTTAGCGACGCATAACAAACATGGTACATCATTTATTTAAGTGATCACTGATAGGGTGATGTGTGTGCATATTAAAAGCTAAGCCAAGCCCCCATTTGACTCGAGGAAGTCAGTAGTGTAAGCAAGAGCTTGACTCGCACGTTGTCATCGTCATATATTCGGTTCTGATTTATTAATTAAGTAATACCATTGCTCATGCCTTTTTATTTGCGCTGACATGTCAGCAAGTTTAGCCAAGCTCAACGTGACAATAGCGAGACGAGTGGAGCTTGGTGTGGTGCTCTAGGGATTTCACACTCAACCAATATAAAGGGCGGTTAGGCGGACAAGATTACTTGCCTTACTATTTCCGAAACGCATAATTGCGTGGCTCTGTTTGCACATTTGAAATAGCATCAGACTGCGGGTAAGCTGTACATTTTTGCACAAAAGAAAGTGTGGAGGAGGAAATACTCGACGAAACATTTTTGGTATTGTGACTGTTTTCAAGTGGAAATTGGTGTAAACTTTCTCAATAATGTTTTGCGACAAGACGAGTGGACAAGTTTTTCATTCTAGGAAAGGGGTAACAGTTGCTTCAACTTTGGATCGAATGATTGACACTGCCGTTAAACTTGGAGATCCAGACTGGCGAGGATCCAGCGAAAGACGTAAGCAATCTGTTCCTAGTAATGCCTATTTTAATATGCCCAGACATTGGGAAACCGAAAACTTGGAGTCGAAAACTGTTGATGAGGAAGCAGAAGGAGAAGGCTCGAGCGAAGATCCATCTGAAGAGGAATCATCACCAATGCACACTCAAAAACAGCATTGTCTGAGTGGAACTCATTTAAAGAAACACGGTAATGGTAAAGTACATAAGGTAGTGAGGTTGAATATAAATGCACGAGAACGCCGTAGAATGCATGATCTGAATGACGCTCTTGATGAACTTCGCTCTGTCATTCCATACGCACACAGTCCTTCGGTGCGCAAGCTCTCCAAGATTGCAACGTTGCTACTTGCCAAGAATTATATTCTCATGCAAGCAAATGCTTTAGAAGAAATGAAAAGAGTGGTTAGCTATATGAATCAGAGTCAAATGCACGCCTCGGCTGCAGCTTCAGCGGCCTCACCGTATTTCAGTAGTCCACCGTCGTATAATTCGCTGTTGCCTGCTGTACCCATGGTGCCACCTACTGAAAAACCCAGTGGTATAGTCTCTATAAACTCTGATGCAGTCCCTTTGATGCCAGCGATTGTTAATAGGAGAAAACAGGACAAATCGTGATTTCCATACTCTACACCCGTGTTTTTTAGACTCTGAATTATCCATTGTGACATCTGGAATGGCTTAGGGAAGTGCAGAGAAAGGACACGCTTCATGACCAAAAAACAGTGAATCCAAAGACTTTCAAAGTGTAATGTATTGGGCCATATTGCTATCTAGCATTTGTATTATAGCAAAGTATGATGTTTATGTTGGCACCATATAAATAGTCGTGACCTAAAAATGGAAAGTTGAGAGTTATTCTGAATAATTATTTTTACTTTACTATAATACACAAGACTTCCACAGCACGAATACTTCCTGATGAATGGGGGCACCTGTACGTCAATCTGCTTCTTTGACGTAAGGTGACACTGACCGCTTCCTCTTTTCTATTTTCGTTTTTATATAATTTTGAAATAAGGAAACGTAAGAGAGTTGTCAGTAAGTGTTTTAAAACTGATCATGGCCATTGGGCTATTCCAGAAATGAAAGGCACCCCTAAAGCAGACATGGGACTCACATGGGAATTCCCCCAAAAAGATGGTCATTATTTTCACAACCCTAACATAAAGAAAACATGGGAATTACCAAGAAAAAGACACATTTTTATTTTAGGCTTGAGCATTCCCAAAAATTTTGGCAAAAAATTACCTGTCTTCTTTAAGGACACTGGGAATTCCCAATTTTTTAATCATTTTATTGTCAAAATGGGAATTTCCATTTTTTTGATAAAATTTTGGTCTGGAAATTCATGGTACAAACTTACATGTCTTCTTTAGGGGTGTGCCATTTCTGGAATAGCCCATTTCGTGGCGTTACGTGCTAAATAAGGTCACATGTACAACTGAACACGTTGTATATTTTAAATGTAAGTCAGATGATCAGATTTGAATCTCTTTATTAGATCTAGATGGATTCACAAGCACCGTTTGGATCAATGTTATTTATGGTAATAAAAGTTGAAACATGCATGTTTTATGATTTAAAGAAGGTACACTTATAAGTGTATATTTCTCAACGCAACGGCACAGTGAAGATAGATGCAGTTTCACTTTCTACTCAACACTAAACACTAAAATAAACACTTAAACGTACGATTAAATACATCAAAGTATTTAGATTCGAAAGATAATGTGTTTACTTTTGAAACTAAACATTCCTCTTTTAAGTTCAATACAAATACGCATGTATATGTTTAGAATCTAGTATATACTTGTATGTATTTAAGTGTTTTAAACATGTATGTGTTTAGAATCTAAATACTTATATGTGTTTAAACAATTAATCACATCTTTAGAAGTGTTATATTCCAATTTACAGCTACGCAAGACGTCCACAGCACAAATACTTCCTGATGATTAGGTAAAAATGTACGTCAATTTGCTTCTTTGACGTAAGGTGACACTGACCGCTTCCTCTTTTCTATTTTCGTTTTTATATAATTTTTAAATAAGGAAACGTAAGAAAGTTTTCAGTATGTGTTTTAAACTGATCGTGACCACATTGTGGTGTTATGCGCTATATGAGCACATGTACATTGAACACGTTGTATAATTTAAATGTTGATCAGATTTGTCAGATGATCAGATTTGAATCCTTTATTAGATCTAGATGGATTCACGAGCACCGTTTTGGATAGTTCAATGTTATTTACTTTATGGTAATAAAACTTGAAAAATGCACATTCTATTATTTAAACAAGGTCCATGATGAATGCAAATGCCAAGTGTTTAGAAAAATAAACATGGTGTTATATTGTAACACCTTTTAAAAACTTTTTTGACAATAGAATGGTCTTACTTGGTCGGCACTTCGAGCATTTCCAAATTGACTTAAAGGGACACTTACGCAGGGACACTTTTCGGCCCTAAAGAGACACTATAGGTACTCATGCAGGGACACTTTTCTCGGACCTAAAGATACATACGATATCGTATATGATATTCATACAATGCTGTTTATATCAAAAATATTGTGCAAATCATAGTAAATGACCCAAAAGATGACCACTTGTTTTGTATATCTCATTTTTAGAATAATAAGAAGACTAACCGAAAGTTTTTTAAAACTTGCGAACAAAACAAAAGCCTTAATCGGAACTAGTTTTATCGCTTTCTTTAGAGTGTCTCGTTATATAGCAATAATCCATCATGCCAGAATTTGATATAAAATTGGATGGTTTGAACCCAATACACTAATTTATTGGTCGAGCTATGAGTTTTAAAATATTGGACAAGGCGAAGTCGAGTCCAATATTTTTAAACTCATAGCGAGACCAATAAATTTTGTATTGGGTGAAAAAAAACATCCAATTTTATCATTATTATGTTTTCAGAATCTTTTCTTGGTCAAAACATGACTTTTGGTAAAAATGTGATTTTTAAAATCAAAATGTGATTTTTAAAATCAAAATGTAATTTTGGTCAAAAATGTGATTTTGGTCCAAAATGTAATTTTGGTCAAAAATGTAATTTTTGGTCAAAAATGTGATTTTTTGTCAAAAATGTGATTTTGGTCAAAAATGAGTTATGGTCAAAAAATTTGGGGGGAAAAAGTGAGCCTATCCAACACAGTTTTGAGTCCAAGTGTTGATTATATTGGACCCTTCAACTCTGTACAAAGTATAGGAAGGAAGATTTTGAGAACATAATAATGTCCGCACTTGGATCGGGCATTTCTTGTTTCAGTGTGATGCAATATTGAGACAAGGTCAAATGCACTTTGGCAAGGCTTTACCAAATCTGTGAAGTTTAAGATTGCACACGTATTGGAAATCTGTCGTCTCAACAGCCAGCATCAGTTAAAGCATGCTCTTTCTAAGCAAATTAGTGCATTTTGCTCAAACTTTATAGTACAACATGCAATATGAAGTTTCAGTCCCGTGTAGAACTATCAAGAGAAAAGGTTCTTGAAAATAAAACAAATTGGTTCTTTCTGGCCTTTACAGAACCTTTTTCAGAACTAAAATGGTTCTTTCTGGCCTTACCATTTTGGGCTCTTTGTAAAACCATTAAGGTTCTACACACAGCGCAAACACTTATAGGTTCTCCTTAGAACCAGCTCTCTGAGTTCTGGATTGGAGGTGTGGACCAAACTACATACATTATAAACATAAGTAATATGACGAAGAATCGCTATATCTTTGAAATAAAAGAAAAATGTGGAGTTGTAAATAAAATTTGATCTAATGTGATACTTATATATCAGCTGTGAATGTAACTTTTATGCTATTAATATCAATCCTTCCAAAAGCAAAACATTGTATAGAATTATGTGTATATACGTTGTTCTGATTTTGCCAAGCTAAAATGAAAATAAACAGTCAGAAAACAATATTTTTTATCTTGTCGAGTAATTAATTTCATGTTTTCATTTATTTCTAATTTCTTTTTATTACAGAGGGATGACTTTGTTTGGTAACATATTATAATTTTGCAAGACACGTGTATGGATTTCTGAAATATCAATGGACCCTCTTAACGTTCTTATAAGTGAATACATGTTCGTTCAATCTTCAAACACATTTATCATCCAATCATGTGCACATCTAACCTAGAGCTTCTCAAACCTTTTTTCCCGTGACCAAAATTTCACAAGAAAAATAATTATTGCGCGATCCACAGCATAATACGAATGCTGTTACTTACCGAAACTTCATCAGCGGCGTAAGTACAGAGGAAAATTTCCAAAGTTGTCCTGATGATCGGCTCCCTGAATGACTTTAATGGGATAAATCATAAATATGCAATTTTAATGATAAAATTGGTCAAAATGGGGTTATATATTGTTTTATTTTTTTTATGGCAAGTCCCATAACCCCTTTTGGAAGAGGCCTAAAAGTGTCGCGACCACCAGTTTGGAAACCGCTGCTCTATAACCCATTTGTTTAACCGTCACCCAACGGCAGTGGCGTGTCCAGAAGCCTGCATAACTCTGAAAGCCCCTCTGAGCCCCCCCGCAGGAAAACATCCTGAACAGTATCACTAACCTAAATTCAATCCTTAATCATAACTTATGACACACTGGGGTATTCCGGTATTATACCTAATTTGAGAATAGAAACGGTGCTGTGTATCATAAAGGAATCGTTTTAAGACATCTGGAAATCGTCATACTATTATGAAGTCCATGGACACACCCATTTTGGAGACGAGTATGCCACACAGACAGGCAAAAGATCTCTTAATTTGTGATGCGATCAAGCAAAATCAGTCGGAACTCGGAAATATTAAAATTTCAGTTTTTTTTATAGGATCGTAAAAAGCATTTACAAATCTGGATTTTGCAGAAAACCTCATTGAAATTGAACAACCAGTTCCAAAGATATGAGCAATTAAAGCGTTTCCAAAACAAAAGGAAACAAAAGGAAATATTTCCTTTGTATGGCTCTATCTCAAAATCAATATTTTCGAGTTCCGACTGATTTTGCTTGATCGCGTCATATTTGTGAACACGTGTGACCGTATTCAACGTAAATACATTTGGACTGGACCCGAAAACTGTTTGAACCCATTACTGACGTTATTCAAGTTTGATGCCAAAATAGGTGTAAATGTCCATAATCACTCGATGTCTTATGTAAAAAAGCGTCTACTTTACATACCGTATATAGATGACAAATTATTCATCTGGTCCAAAATATCACAAAAATACAAAATGCAATGTTTATGAGCATCGGCTTTTGTTTGTGATATTATACGACAATGTGGGTTATATAAATTTTCAGGTCAGAATTGATTTTGTTTTTAATTTGCAGTATATTGAACGTCTGGCTTCATAGAGATGGCTATCAGAGATTTACCTTAAAAAGTATAGTTTGCACTATCTGTGATGTAAATTTACCAATTAGATATAAACAAACAAGGGCGATGGGCGATGGCTATGTGATCCTACTGACCTTTGTGTGGTTTTGACCTCTTTATACCATGAAACACGTTTATCATACATTACAGATAGTGTAAAGCACGGTATAAAGTTTTCTTTTCTGAATGGCTATGGGTAGATGAACGATTTACTTATATTTGGCGAAAATCGGAGCAAGTACATGATCTTTTACCTCTTCTGTTTCCACAGCTTTTGTAAAATGTTAGCGAGATAAAATAAGACAACGATTGAAATACAATTCTGATAGTACAGTACTCTTTCCGCATCCTGGAACATCCTTGAGTTCCAGGATGCGGAAAGAGTATTTTACTATCAAAGTTTTATTTATTTATTTATTTATTTATTTATTTATTTATTTATTTATTTATTTATTTATTTATTTATTTATTTATTTATTTATTTATTTATTTATTTATTTATTTATTTATTTATTTATTTATTTATTTATTTATTTATTTATTTATTTAATCAACGCTAACACTAAATTAAACACAAATAAGCACATCAAATTGATTGATTGATTGATTGATTGATTGATTGATTGATTGAACTGATATGTGCATGACTATATAGGAGGTTAAAACGTACGTATAATTTAAACAGAGACATTTATCACGACAGTTCAATAAATACATGCTTGTTTTAACAGTCGATAGCAAATTGACTCTAAATAATGAATTGCGAATGAAGTTCATATACTTGTTTTCTTTTTCTTTTAATAGAAGATTTTATTCAACATACAAAGAATGTAGGCTTGTTTGATGTGCTTATTTGGACATGAACGATAATTGTAAAAATGAATTTGTTGCTTTGAATCGTAACTATTACGCTTCTTTTTTCTTCTTTTTCCCTTTTACGATTCAAATATTTGTTGCTTAAAGTCAATGTTGTACCTGTTTAGCCCTTTCTTTTAGAGATCTCTGAACTCATTTCCCATAATTATAGAATCAATTCTCTAACATTCAGAGACAATTAGATGCGAGTACATTCCCCATTTTATAAGCTTTCCTTTCCCAGAAAAATCGTACCAATTTTACAACCGTGTTCCCAAATGTATCAAATTTTAGGCAAATTTTTTTGAACATCTTCTTAAATTAAGCTAGCGTATGGTCGGTCGTCTGTCGCACTAAAACACGGATGACTGGAGGGCTTATTAACGTCGTATATATACGGCGTTTAAAATTTGCAAGCCACTTTAGCCGCCACTGAGCTAACTTGATAAAAGCAAATACAGCCCTTAGAAGACACTCTTGAAGACCATGTCTATTTACTTTTAATCGCTCGCTAATACTTACATCTGCGCCCTTTTTTCATACTATGCTATCAATGTGTTACGTTAATTGGGTCTGTCGTATGATATTTCAGGAGTCGCTGAACCAATTCTATGTATGTTTGTTCTTGCTTGGTTTTCGATGGTTTTCAAAAATGGCAGTTGATAATCGGATGTGGAAAATTTGTGGAAGAATTAAGCCCAAACAATATTAGTTGGAGTAAGAGTTAATGTTCTTTGAATGTTATCCGATCGCACTTAAACTGCCAGTGTTCGTGCTCCATTCACAAGGGATATCCCCAAAAGTAAATTATATACTTGGCATTTGGACTCGTTCATGGTTTACAATAATGTCGCGGTAAATCAGCATTTTTGTAATAATTGGTTTATCACTTTTTAGATGATAGGGGTTGCCTTATTCTTTACTAAATTATTTAGTGTTCTCTTATTTTGCTAATTGTGTGTACCCCGCAAACAAAGGTTATGACGTTTTTAAAACGTTTTATATGAAAAACATATGTTAAAAAAAGAACCACTAACCGCGAAATGTGGATATCCAACTAATTTGCCCCACATGGCTACAAAGAATCACTAACCACGAAATATGGAAATCCACGTAGCAAAGTTGCTATTGCCTTTTCGCCCCAGTGTCAACAAAAATATCAAGGCCGCAGGGTTAGGTTTATAGGGTTTAGGGTTATGGTTATGAATATGGTTAGGGTTATAGGGCAAGAAAGCAACAGTAACCTTAATGTAAAAAACATATGTTAAAAAAAGAACCACTAACCGCGAAATGTGGATATCCAACTAATTTGGCCCGCATGGCTACAAAGAATCATTAACCACGAAATATGGAAATCCACGTAGCAAAGTTGCTATTGCCTTTTCGCCCCAGTGTCAACAAAAATATCAAGGCCGCAGGGTTAGGTTTATAGAGTTTAGGGTTATGGTTATGAATATGGTTAGGGTTATAGGGCAAGAAAGCAACAGTAACCTTAATGTAACATTGACTAAACTTAACCATATTTACATTTTAACCCCTTTTACAGATTTAGACATATGTTAATAATAAGAATGAAGATGGTGTGTCTTCTTCTTCTTCTTCTTCTTCCTCTTCTTCTTCTCCTCCTCCTCCTCCTTGAAAAAATGCTAGTAGTTGGTAAAGGCAGTCATGTATGTTATCATGGTATGCTTGTTTTCGTGTACACCATGCACGCAAACTACAAGTGAATCTGTAATAAATAACACAAGGTTAACTTTCCTGTTCCCGGTTCACCGATCATTATGAAATATATACATTTTTTGTGACACGAGTCTCTTGTAGTGGTTATGCAATTAGGAAAGGAAAATAACAAACACATAGGGTATATAGCATCAAAATATATACGTTAAACAAATCATCTAGATTGGAGGGTACTAAACAAAGCCAAGAGCGTGTATTGAATAGACACTCGTGTTCATTTTCCCTCGTAAATGACCCAACCACATAAAACTATTGCTTAAATCCTCTATACAATAATCCAGCCAAGAGGCAGTATGGCTTTCACTCCATCTATATCTTCATTATGTTTATTTTCCAGGCTGTTAGCTGAGGTTTAGCTATATTAGTGTTTTTGCAACATTATACTCTCACCATACCCGGAGGATGATTAGTTTTTGACACGCCTCTTCACAAGAACTAAGGAAGCGTTGATCATGTGTAGCCCCAGCTTTCAGTAAGCTTCTTTAGTTTAAGGCTTACTCTTATCTAGGGAATTACATGTAGTCAAAGAGTTGGTGTCAAATCTTAGACTTATTAAAAAACTTCATCAAAAAAGGGCGGGTTTATTGGTCAAAATGTTATTAGTTTCGGCATTTTTAATTCCATGCATAGTAATTTAGGCAAAAAAATATATGGTTACATTTTTTAAGTCATTCAACTGTTTTTACAATATCGTGCGATACGCATTTTTTGGAGTAGAATTAGAAACCTGGTATAAAATAGTCATATAAATATTAGCAAGATTTCTACCAAATCTATACCGTCTACCCAATCAATCAATCGGCTTTTGGTGAATTAGGTAAACCGGTATAGATAGGATGCAGCCACTGGCAGTTAACTAGAGATGCTTCTCTCAATTCCCAAATTAAGTTCTCAAGCAGTGGCTAACCCGTAGGTTAAATGATGTTTTCATCAATACCGTTGATTGATGTTTAGAAGATGAACTGGACATAGAGGTTGGTAAGTTCACAGACCAATCAGTTAGCATGCATAGTTTGACCATAGCTTTAGTAAACAGAAATTTATAATGCTGCATGGGTATTCTTTGGTATAACACCAACCAGTGACACATAATTAATGTAAGATGACACAAAGATAGGTTATCGGGAAATCTGATTTATAATCATGGTTCTGGGCTATATGTATATACCAAAAAGTACAAAAAGGAAAGCGACGTGTTCTCATTTTAAAGGAGTGCCATAGCCAGCCCTTTTCTCACGGGGTAGTGTGAGGAACATTTCTTCAAAGGGTGATCATTGAAGAGTGAAAGCGCAATGGCGAATAAGGCCTGAGGCACACGCCCTAATCAACATTGCTTTTCTTATAGTATGGTATATTTCTTATCGTTTCTCTCTTCGTTTACTCTATTACTATTTTGTCATTTATATTTCAAAACACATTTTCTTTTTCTTTGTGTGTTTATATACCGGTAATCCCAAACACATTAGCTCAGTTGGTAGAGCATCGGTCCATTGATCCGAAGGTCCCAGGTTCAAATCCTGGATGGTCAGTGAAATATTTACATCGGCTGTCATTTATCTATGTGAAGACAAGGGTTAAAACCTTTCTCATAGGTATATAAACATTAGATTCTCATACAAGCTGATGTTTTTTTTAAAGAGACTCTACATGTAAAGTCTTCAAGCTTTCAAACATGACTTTATTTGGGAAAGTGTGCGAGCGTAGCGCGGAAAAATTTGGTATTCTATACTAGTTTGACACATGATTGGTGTGAATTTTGCTGGGACACAGGCTCATTTTCCTTTTCCTTTGCCCTCCCCGATTTTCTCTTTCTTTTTTTTCTCAGAGGGAACACCATGTCCTTTCTCTTTCATTTTTTGTCACTCTGCCTTCCTTCTGATTACTTTTCCTTATCAAGAAATTCCTACCTATTTTTTTTTTTTTTTGCGTTTGGTCTTTCTTCTTCTGAGTGTTCTTTAACAATATTATTTGAAATATCATTTGAAAGATATACAAAGATTGAATTATTTGCTTAGCACTAGCATCTGTTTGCAGCATGCCCTTACTTTTCCTTATTCATGACTTAAGTTTACATGACGAACAGTTTGAGACCATTTTCGTTGAAAACGGAGCACTTTTAGTTTCTGACCCCTATGTGGCCAAATTAACTGACCACCCACCCGTCAAAATAATTTGAACAGTACCCCCGGGGTGTAAAATGGTACTCAAACTCTTTTGTAATAATCCAAATATTTTCAGCAACTGATAAAATTGCCTATAACTTGGTAACCAGTAGCATTTTTGTACATGTTGTAAGGGCTATTAGCTGATGTAGAAAAACATGAAATTTAATGATTAAAGAGTTTAACTTCAACACTACACTATTTTTCGCTCACCTGGAACGTTTTCACTAGTTCGACTAGCATCTTCAGCAGATGGTGATGCTGTGATGATATCTTGTCTACGATCGGGATAACCTTCACTGATGACGTCATATGATTGACAGAATGACGTCATAGGATGTTACGATGTAGCGCCGCCCCCCCTAGCTCCCCCTGGGCATCAGCAGGTTGTAGACAAGATATCATCACAGCATCACCATCTGCTGAAGATGCTAGTCGAACTAGTGAAAACGTTCCAGGTGAGCGAAAAATACTGTAGTGTTGAAGTTAAACACTTTAATCATTTTATCTACCACTACGTATGAATATCCACTCGTATATGAAATTTAATATTTTTGACAAACCCATCTCCCTTGACTATGTCACATTTATGATTGCCGTACTTACTTTTATTACATGTAATTAGCTGATAGATTTGCATGCAATTAATCTGATCCTTATCAATTAATGTTAATCAAAATGTGAACAAAAATAAAGGTATTATAAAAAGATTCTTTAATCAATATTGTTGTGTGAATTTCTTTTATGTGTGTCTCTAATAATTTATTGTTGTTCAAATCAATACATTGCTATCTTCAGCAGATAGCATATCAGATTGCTAGTAACATGTGTTAAAATCAATACATAATACATTGCTATCTTCAGTAGATAGCATACCAGATTGCTAGTAGGGTATATATTGTGTTCAAATCAATATATAACATATTTCTATCTTCAGTGGATAGCATACCGGATTACTACTACTGAGTATATAGTGTTAAAATCAATACACAATACATTGCTATCTTCAGTAGATAGCATACCAGAATGCTATATAGTAGTGTGTATATTGTGTTCGAATCAATGCATAACACATTGCTATCTTCAGTAGATAGCATACCAGAATGCTAGTAGGGTGTATATTGTGTTCAAATCAATACATAACACATTGCTATCTTCAGTAGATAGCATACCAGATTGCTAGTAGTGTGTATTGTGTTTAAATCAATACATAACACATTGCTTTCTTCAGTAGATAGCATACCAGATTGCTAGTAGGGTGTATATTGTGTTCAAATCAATACATAATACATTGCTATCTTCAGTAGATAGCATACCAGAATGCTAGTAGTGTGTATATTGTGTTCGAATCAATACATAACACATTGCTATCTTCAGTAGATAGCATACCAGAATGCTAGTAGTGTGTATTGTGTTCAAATCAATACATAACACATTGCTATCTTCAGTAGATAGCATACCAGAATGCTAGTAGTGTGTGTATTGTGTTCAAATCAATACATAACACATTGCTATCTTCAGTAGATAGCATACCAGAATGCTAGTAGTGTGTATATTGTGTTCGAATCAAAACATAACACATTGCTATCTTCAGTAGATAACATACCAGAATGCTAGTAGTGTGTATTGTGTTCAAATCAATACATAACACATTGCTATCTTCAGTAGATAGCATACCAGAATGCTAGTAGTGTGTATTGTGTTCAAATCAATACATAACACATTGCTATCTTCAGTAGATAGCATACCAGCATGCTAGTAGTGTGTATTGTGTTCAAATCAATACATAACACATTGCTATCTTCAGTAGATAGCATACCAGCATGCTAGTAGTGTGTATTGTGTTCAAATCAGTACATAACACATTGCTATCTTCAGTAGATAGCATACCAGAATGCTAGTAGTGTGTATTGTGTTCAAATCAATACATAACACATTGCTATCTTCAGTAGATAGTATACCAGAATGCCAGTAGTGTATATATTGTGTTCAAATCAATACATAACGCATTGCTATCTTCAGTAGATAACATACCAGATTGTTAGTAGTGTGTATTGTGTTCAAATCAATACATAACACATTGCTTTCTTCAGTAGATAGCATACCAGAATGCTAGTAGTGTGTATTGTGTTCAAATCAATACATAACACATTGCTATCTTCAGTAGATAGTATACCAGAATGCTAGTAGTGTGTGTATTGTGTTCGAATCAATACATAACACATTGCTTTCTTCAGTAGATAGCATACCAGAATGCTAGTAGTGTGTATTGTGTTCAAATCAATACATAACACATTGCTTTCTTCAGTAGATAGCATACCAGAATGCTAGTAGTGTGTATTGTGTTCAAATCAATACATAATACATTGCTATCTTCAGTAGATAGCATACCAGAATGCCAGTAGTGTATATATTGTGTTCAAATCAATACATAACGCATTGCTATCTTCAGTAGATAACATACCAGAATGCTAGTAGTGTGTATTGTGTTCAAATCAATACATAACACATTGCTTTCTTCAGTAGATAGCATACCAGAATGCTAGTAGTGTGTATTGTGTTCAAATCAATACATAACACATTGCTTTCTTCAGTAGATAGCATACCAGAATGCTAGTAGTGTGTATTGTGTTCAAATCAATACATAACACATTGCTTTCTTCAGTAGATAGCATACCAGAATGCTAGTAGTGTGTATTGTGTTCAAATCAATACATAACACATTGCTTTCTTCAGTAGATAGCATACCAGAATGCTAGTAGTGTGTATTGTGTTCAAATCAATACATAACACATTGCTATCTTCAGTAGATAGTATACCAGAATGCTAGTAGTGTGTATTGTGTTCAAATCAATACATAACACATTGCTATCTTCAGTAGATAGTATACCAGAATGCTAGTAGTGTGTGTATTGTGTTCGAATCAATACATAACACATTGCTTTCTTCAGTAGATAGCATACCAGAATGCTAGTAGTGTGTATTGTGTTCAAATCAATACATAACGCATTGCTTTCTTCAGTAGATAGTATACCAGATTGCTAGTAGTGTGTATTGTGTTCAAATCGATACATTGTTATCTTCAGTAGATAGCATACCGGATTGCTGCTACTGAGTATATAGTGTTAAAATCAATACATAATACATTGCTATCTTCAGTAGATAGCATACCAGAATGTTAGTAGTGTGTATATTGTGTTCAAATCAATATATAACACAGTTCTATCTTCAGTAGATAGCATACCGGATTGCTACTACTGAGTATACAGGCTGTCCCATAAAAAATTACCGAGTAAATAAAATTGAACGTAAGTCGAGAAATAAATATCAGAATCAAAAACTTTAAAATGTAGCGCTTAGCCTATTTTATTGTGTATTACATTTGAAAATTTAATCTAATTCGGTTGATGGTTGCGAAGAAATTAACGATTATATAATGCATTTCTATTTGCAAAATTATTGTTGAACAACCAATTTGTTTTATGGGAATAAGTTGATGGCGTTTTATACAAACGTCGAATAGTCAGATCGAGCAAGTCATCCATACAAATTACGGGTTCAATATTCTCTTCACAATGTTAAATTATGACATAAAATTCTTTGATTTGTGATAGAAAAGATTTGAATAATTATGCTATATTTTATAATAATTTATATTGATGTGCTTTCAAGGGAAAACGACGGATGCTCATCAAACCATAGATGGGTAAATGGTGTATAACAAGAAAGTCCAGCACGCATATGTACAATAAGGAAAAAGGAGTGGATGGCGCTATTTTAATCTGATAGATTTCACACGGGGGGTTGAACATGATTTTCTTGTTGCAAAATCTAGAAAGCAATCGGAACATAATGCACAGAGTTAAGGTGGTATTTGTGGCATTTTGGAAGTGCTCTATGCATATTTGAAACATATTAATTGAGAAGAGTCAAACACACTTATTAATATGCCTTTTGTTTGAAGCAAATCGGACATACGATATAGGGGCCTACATAACTCATTTATATTATCTTTTCATCTTACTGTTTTTTTATCAATGTACCGTAGTTAATCCTGCAGTTTATGAGCTAAAATGGATACAAAGTGACATTAATATGTAATTTTTGCCAATATTTTGCTTAAAAAACCCCATCCATAAATGTTCAGGGTACTTTTATTTTGCATACTTATACCTTGAAACTTTTTTTTTTGACACTGGCTATCTTTATAATTATTTATTCAAAGTTTAATACACAGTTGGCCTACTGCCACTACTCAGTGACCATGACCTTAATTGTACATTAACATGTATTTTATTTAGTATTAATGACATATAATAGGCATTATTTGCTTGCTACATATTTGCTTGGTATTTCGAAGCATATTAAAATTAGAGCAGAAAGGTGATCAAAGAGGCTAATTAGAGAAGAAAGGTGATCAACGAGGCTTAATATGAAAAGAAATGGGGATCTACGAGGCTAATTTGAGAAGAAAAGTGATCTACGAGAATTAATAGCATCGTAGATCACATATTTTGTGTGTGTTTTCCATTGTTGAAGACATGTCTATGATGCTTTTCCACCATACAAGTTAATTTGAGAAGAAAAGGCGATCTACGAGGCTTAATATGAGAAGAAATGGGGATCTACGAGGTTAATTTGTGAAGAAAGGTGATGAACGTTGCTTAACATGAAAAGAAAGGTGATCTACGAGGCTAATTAAAGAAGAAAGGTGATCAATGAGGCTTAATATGAGAAAAATTGGTGATCTACATGATCTGAGGCTTAATGTGAGAAGAAAGGTGATCTACGAGGCTAATTAGAGAAGAAAGGTGATCTACGAGGCTAGAAGAAAAGTGATCTACGAGGCTTAATAATTATGAGAAGAAATGGGATCTACGAGGCTAATTAGAAAAGAAAAGTGATCAACGAGGCTAACTTGCGAAGAAAGGTGACCAACAAGGCTTAATTTGAGAAAAAAGCGGATCTGCGGTCTAAATATTAGACAAGAAACAGACCATCTTTGAAGCTAATTTAAATAGAAATGGGATCTACTAATTTGAGAAGAAATGTGATGAACGAGGCTTAATATGAGAAGAAAGGTGATCTACGAGGCTTAATATGAAAAGAAATGGGGATCTACGAGGCTAATTTGAGAAGAAAAGTGATCTACGAGAATTAATAGCATCGTAGATCACATATTTTGTGTGTGTTTTCCATTGTTGAAGACATGTCTATGATGCTTTTCCACCATACAAGTTAATTTGAGAAGAAAAGGCGATCTACGAGGCTTAATATGAGAAGAAATGGGGATCTACGAGGTTAATTTGTGAAGAAAGGTGATGAACGTTGCTTAACATGAAAAGAAAGGTGATCTACGAGGCTAATTAAAGAAGAAAGGTGATCAATGAGGCTTAATATGAGAAAAATTGGTGATCTACATGATCTGAGGCTTAATGTGAGAAGAAAGGTGATCTACGAGGCTAATTAGAGAAGAAAGGTGATCTACGAGGCTAGAAGAAAAGTGATCTACGAGGCTTAATAATTATGAGAAGAAATGGGATCTACGAGGCTAATTAGAAAAGAAAAGTGATCAACGAGGCTAACTTGCGAAGAAAGGTGATCAACAAGGCTTAATTTGAGAAAAAAGCGGATCTGCGGTCTAAATATTAGACAAGAAACAGACCATCTTTGAAGCTAATTTAAATAGAAATGGGATCTACTAATTTGAGAAGAAATGTGATGAACGAGGCTTAATATGAGAAGAAAGGTGATCTACGAGGCTTAATGTGAGAAGAAATTGGATCTACGAGGCTAATTAGGTAAGAAAAGTGATCTACGAGGATAATGGGATCTACGAGGTTAATTTGAGAAGAAAAGGTGATCTACGAGGCTTAATATGAGAAGAAATGGGGATCTATGAGGTTAATTTGTGAAGAAAGGTGATGAACGAGGCTTAACATGAAAAAAAAGGTGATCTACGAGGCTAATTAAAGAAGAAAGGTGATCAATGAGGCTTAATATGAGAAAAAAATGGTGATCTACGAGGCTAATTAGAGAAGAAAGGTGATCAACGAGGCTTAATTTGAGAAGAAAGGGGATCTGCGGTCTAAATATTAGACAAGAAACTGATCATCTTTGAGGCTAATTTAAATAGAAATGGGATCTACTAATTTGAGAAGAAATGTGATGAACGAGGCTTAATATGAGAAGAAAGGTGATCTACGAGGCTTAATGTGAGAAGAAATTGGATCTACGAGGCTAATTAGGTAAGAAAAGTGATCTACGAGGATAATGGGATCTACGAGGTTAATTTGAGAAGAAAAGGTGATCTACGAGGCTTAATATGAGAAGAAATGAGATCTACGAGGCTAATTAGAGAAGAAAAGTGATCTACGAGGCTTATAAGAGAGGATAATGAGATCTACGAGGTTAATTTGAGAAGAAAATGTGATCTACGAGGCTTAATATGAGAAGAAATGTGATCTATGAGGCTAATTAGAGAAGAAAAGTGATCTACGAGGCTTATAAGAGAGGATAATAGGATCTACGAGGTTAATTTGAGAAGAAAAGGTGATCTACGAGGCTTAATATGAGAAGAAATGTGATCTACGAGGCTAATTAGAGAAGAAAAGTAGAGGATGAGAATAAGAGAGGATGATGGGATCTACGAGGTTAATTTGAGAAGAAAAGGTGATCAACGAGGCTTAATATGAGAAGAAATGTGATCTACGAGGCTAATTAGAGAAGAAAAGTAGAGGATGAGAATAAGAGAGGATGATGGGATCTACGAGGTTAATTTGAGAAGAAAAGGTGATCTACGAGGTTTAATATGAGAAGAAAGGTGATCTACGAGGCTTACTATGAGAAGAAATGAGATCTACGAGGCTAATTAGAGAAGAAAAGTGATCTACCAGGTTAATAAAAGAGGACGATGGGATCTACGAGGTTAATTTGAGAAGAAAAGGTGATCTACGAGGCTTAATATGAGAAGAAATAAGATCTACGAGGCTAATTACATAAGAAAAGTAGAGGATGAGAATAAGAGAGGATGATGGGATCTACGAGGTTAATTTGAGAAGAAAAGGTGATCTACGAGGTTTAATATGAGAAGAAAGGTGATCTACGAGGCTTAATATGAGAAGAAATGAGATCTACGAGGCTAATTAGAGAAGAAAAGTGATCTACGAGGTTAATAAAAGAGGACGATGGGATCTACGATGTTAATTTGAGAAGAAAATGTGATCTACGAGGCTTAATATGAGAAGAAAGGTGATCTACGAGGCTAATTACAGAAGAAAAGTGGGGGATGGGAATAAGAGAGGATGATGGGATCTACAAGGTTATAATTTGAGAAGAAAAGGTGATCTACGAGGCTTAATATGAGAAGAAAGTTGATCTACGAGGCTAATTAGAGAAGAAAAGTGATCTACGAGGTTAATAAAAGAGGATGATGGGATCTACGAGGGTAATTTGAGAAGAAAAGGTGATCTACGAGGCTTAATATGAGAAGAAAGGTGATCTACGAGGCTAATTACAGAAGAAAAGTGGAGGATGGGAATAAGAGAGGATGGTGGGATCTACGAGGTTAATTTGAGAAGAAAAGGTGATCTACGAGGCTTAATATGAGAAGAAATGAGATACGAGGCTAATTAGAGAAGAAAAGTGATCAACGAGGCTTAATGGGGATCTACGAGGCTTAATGTGAGAAGCAAAGTGATCTACGAGGATAATTAGAGCAGAAAGGATGATGGGATCTACGAGGCTAATTTGATAAAATTAAGAAAGGTAATCTACGAGGCTAATTAGAGAAAAAAAGGTGATCAACGAGGCTAACTTGAGAAGAAAGGTCATTAACGAAGCTAATTTTAGAGAAGAAAATGTGATTAACGAGGCTTAATATGAGAAGAAATGGGATCTACGAGGCTTAATGTGAGAAGAAAAGTGATCTACGAGGCTAATTAGAGAAGCAAAGTGATCTACGAGGTTAATTAGAGAAGAAAGATGACCAACGAGGCTAATAAGAGAGGATGATGGGATCCATGAGTTTAATTTGAGAAGAAAAGGTGATCAACAAGGCTTAATATGAGAAGAGATGGGATTTGAGAGGAAAGTCCACGAGGTTAATTTGAGAAGAACAAGGTGATGAACGAGGCTTAATATGAGAAGAAATGTGATCTTTGAGGTTTAATTTGAGAAGAAATATGATCAACGAGGCTTAATTAATAATATGATGAAGAAATGGGGATCTACGAGGTTAATTTGAAAAGAAAAAGTGATCAACGAGGCTAGCTTGAGAAGAAAGGTGATCAACGAGGCTTAATATGTAAAGAAATGGGATCTACATGGTTAATTAGAGAAGAAAAATGAACAACGAGGCTAACTTGAGAAGAAAGGTGATCAACGAGGTTTAATAAGTAAAGAAATGGGATCTACGTGGTTAATTAGAGAAGTAAAGTGATCAACAAGGCTAATTAGAGAAGAAAAGGTCATCAACGAGGCTTAATATGAGAAGAAATGGGAATCTACGAGGCTTAATGTGAGAAGAAAAGTGATCTACGAGGCTAATTAGAGAAAAAAGATGATCAACGAGACTAATTAGAAAAGAAAGATGATCTACGAGGTTAATTTATGAAGAAAAGGTGATCTACGAGGCTAATGAATAGAAAGGTGATCTACGAGGCTAATGAATAGAAAGGTGATCTACGAGGCTAATGAATAGAAAGGTGATCTACGAGGCTAATGAATACTGTAGAAAGGTGATCTACGAGGCTTAATAGCATGAGAAGAAATTGGGATCTATGAGGTTAACTAGAGGATCCACAGGGTTAAAGGTGATGAACGAGGAAAAGGGTTATCTTTGTCGAGGGGGAGAGAGACACAGAGAGAAAGATGGAGGTAGAGGGGGAAGAGGAGGGAGAGAGAGAGAGAGAGAGAGGGAAAAGAGATTGGGGAGGGAGAGAGAGAGGGGGAGGAAGAAGGAGGATAAGAGGGGGGAGAGAAGAGAGAGAGAGAGAGAGAGAGAGCAAAGACAAAGCAAAATGAAGCATCATTTTCGATTTTGACAACGACATGGTCCAGGAGCATAATTGTATGTGCAATTCTCACAGATTTCTTGTATTGCTGGTGTTGCCGTCCAGATTTTAATTCAGGCGATACCAATTTGAATCTTCTTGGCTTGCACCATCTGACTTGAATCCGGAGTACTCAGTAGATAATAGCGCCATCATTCCGTTTTGCAAAAATGTACCTCGACAAGGCCTCGGCAATGATAGCGTGGTATTTTGTCAGATATATAATTTTTATTTTTTTCCTTACGTAAAAACACATCTGTAATTGATTTTTAAACTATGATTACTGAATTTAAATTCAAAGTTGTTAATGCTTATTGATATATATTGGACAAAAAAAACCCAGTAAAGTTGTAATTATAACTGATTTGCTAAAACGGAAGACATTGCATATAAAGTGCTTTCTACCGTAGATAGTAAACTCATTTTTTTTTTAATTTAAAAATTGTTTCGTCCCGAGAATTCAAACTACTTATTTATTTGTTTACTTGATTGTTTGTTTGTTTGTTAAGTTCTGTTATCTGCAAATAATGCACACAAAAATATGTATATCATTATAAAAAATATGAAGTGATGCCACCAGTCTAATTTATTGAGTTAAATATGAAATTCTCAACGACAACAAATCATTAAGACATTTTAATGTAAGTTTAACTTTAAGATGTAGGTGTGTGAGGAAACTAACCCCTGAGAAACCGCAAAATAATCGAATTATGTAGAAGTCGTATGATTTCACTCCTTTACGTATAGTATTTACTAACGCCATTTCCTATGGGTGTTAATGTTTAAGGCTAGATTTGGGCCGGGCATTAAAATCGACCATGGACTTGAAAAACCACAAGCAAATCGTGTGGCGTATCACGGTAGAGTGCAGGCTATCGATCGGCAGCTGCGAAGCTGTTCAACTCTTGCCTCGCCTACGATGCTCGCCTCCCTCGCTCTTTTCTTGCAGCCTAGCCTGGCTGCCAAATGACACACTCTCAAGAAGAAGAGGCAAATCACAGCCATGCACTCATTGCTGCAAACATCCAAGCAAAATGTAATAATGCATTACATATGGTTTTAAATTTCAACATATATAACTCAACAAATTCACCAACCGTTTTCCATGTTTTTTGACAGTTTAAAGACCCATGCCTCACGAGAAATGCTGATCAAATACTACGCATGTTTGTTTCCATTTGAATGTATTTTTATACATATACATTATATCGTACATTTTGTAAAATATTCTGCAATTTCGTCTGATTTTGTACAAATTTCTACCCATTGATGTCATCACTTGATATCGACCCGGCGCAGACAGGGGATAAGGTTTCTCCATCTTACGCATTAACCTCTATCCGCGCAGATGCTAGACCACTGGTACAATAAAACTGTATAACCGAATTATTTGTTTTCTAGGAATTCTAGTAAACATATCTGAAATATGTTTAAAGAGTATAATTTAATGATTACATAAGGCCTTATGTATTTACTATACCAAATGTTACAATTTTTTAAGGTCGTAACATTTACATTCGCGTATTAAGTTTTGGACGCAATGACTATCCGACCGATATGGAAAAACAGAACCTATTCAAATTTCAAATAATTTGTTTAGTTCATGAAGGCGTAAATAAATTATTTACATAGGCATAATATCTTTGATAAATACCGAAATAAATATTGTACTTCAGTAATAAATTTGACAAATCTGAGAGAGGGGGACTAAGCTGATGGAGAGAGATGGTATGAAGGGAGCTAGGAAAGAAAAAAACAGGAAAAAGTATATAACATATTCTTAATATAAGATATGCATCGTCATTGTTTTTGCAGCTGAGATAAAGGGAAAGTCCCTCATTTACCCATTGTTATTTAAATATCATAAATGAAGGGAGGAAGGAAAAAAACAAACGAATAAATGAAAGGATAAACAAATAAGCATGATCGTTTACTTGCCAACAAACCATTGGTTTCACTAAAAATCTTGCACAATTCATAAGGTTTTAACCTTAAGTCTAGACCATTTGCGGTCACTGCATTATATGCACGAGTTTCCACTGATTTTATTATAATCTTATTTAGGAAGACCAATATACGTTAACTTAATTGGAGCGTTCATGATACTATCTCTGTCCGCGAAAGAAAAACGTAATCACATGTATGGCATAGATGAAAGGTAAATTGAATTAAATCTGGACTAAAATTGGGTTTTTGATTAAATAACTCACATTATTATGCAAAATTTAAAATCTTATAATATCGCTAACCATATTGTGGGTTTTTGAATTAAAATAATCAGTTTGTTTAATTAAGACAATTAGTTTGAATGAAAAAGAAACGTGTTGAGGATTATCAAATTCAATGACCACACTGACCACATGTATGACAATAATATCAGGCCATTGCTGAACGCTTTTCAATTCACCGATACGTCACAGATACATCATCATTTTCATTAATTTTGTCAACTTGTTTCCTCGTAAGCTTCGTTATTATACTTTCTTCATCTTTCTTATCCCATTCAGTGATTTACTCATCGGGAGGATCGTAAAAATCTTCAACATTCAGATTTTGGAACCTTTGTTAAAACTGTTAGTGTTTATGTGCTAACATATATAAGGCCTAGTGATTAAACTTCGTTATTATACTTTCTTCATCTTTCTTATCCCATTCAGTGATTTACTCATCGGGAAGATCGTAAAAATCATCCAAATTCAGATTTTGGTACATTTGACATTGTCATATATAGATGTGCTAACATAGCTGCTGGTGGTTCAACCGAAAGCTGTGCATTTTAGACAAACTAGGGCATTTTACATGAATCTGTAATTTATATACTGACATAAATTAGCTACATATTTAAAACTTAAATTTAAATTTAAATGACAATTTGAATGACTTTTAAGCAATGTATAAACATTTTTTTTTACATTTGCGCGGGGATCACTGAATGGGACTTTAAGCTAAAAGCCGTGTATATTAAAAACAAAATAAGACATTTTACATGGATCTGTAATTTCTGTCCTTAATCAACTTGATCAATATTGCTGTTTTCTTCGTTTTTATTTATCTTTTTGATTTTAAAAATACCTAATGACAACTTTAATGACTTATCCTTCACTTTTAAGCAATTTGTACACAATTCTATTGTTTACGTCCAGATCACTGAATGGGTCGTTAACTCTTCAAAACTCCCGCCCGTGTCAAAACATCAACAAGGCAAATTTCTTTGTATCAAAAATTAACCATTTCCTTCTGCTTGTTCTCAGATTCATTATATGAACATGAACTAAAAATGTAAAACTGTTATGAATGTCAAACCCAAATGCTTTATATAAGCCAATATATAAATTGCCATATTTATTAAATTTGGGAAAAATCTTTCCGACATGGATGTAGGGATTCTTGTGCAGTTGCGCTAGACTTTATTGTGTGAAAACTAAATTTCGGCGGGGTCAAGAAAGTCGGACTTGCGGAAGGAAAGTAGACAGATTTGAGGGACCAAATATCCTTGCAATAACCGACAGGACTTAATTGCATGTTCTCTTCACAAACATGACAAAGGATGCGAATAAACATACTCTTATCTACTTTATAAATCTACCACGAAAACAGGTCAAATTCTTTAACATGACAGAGGTGCCATTTTGTATTTTCTTTAAAGGTATATACACAAGTAAAAAAAACAGTAGCATATAAGATATACCTCTCCTTTATAATATCATATAAGAAACCGCCCCTTTTATTTGTAATATCAAGTAAAAACTAAAAGTTAGCGTATATAGTAAAACCTGAGATATTATAGCTGCAGCATTGGTTCCACAAAATTTGCAAAATATTTTCACGGTAAGCGTCAATGTGTTTGATTGTCTTTCTCTTTCCATCAGTCCCTGTTCCTATTTCTCCATCTTCTTTTCTTCTTTCATTTCTCACTCACTCTTGATTCCGAGGGCAGCATTATTACCGTATTTCGTCAGCCGACTAATCATTCTCCACATCCAGTCGTTGGCGGTGTCGTTATCTCTTCGATGAATCTTCCATATTCAATATTCAACTGAAGATCACTTTGTACAGTTTGTAGCGTTTAATTTTAACATGCCATGTATACAATCCAAAAACATTGTTTTAGAAATCGGAGACGGATTGGTTAAATGTTAAATGTTTAGCAATTAAAAATGTTTAGCTCCTAATATATCATAATCATATGAAATGTGTTTGGGATCCAAACATTAAAATGTTTAAAATGTTAAAGATTTAACTTTCTTAACACCAATCTGTCCCCGATAAATGTTTAACAAACTTCTTGGTACGCCGAACAACGAAGGGTCGCTGCTAAAAAACGTGAGTGCCGTCATACTTCCATAATGACGAAATTTTGGCACTGGTATCATTATTTGTAGTCCATTTGAAGTACGTATGGTATTGATGTATTGTTGGTAGTACTTAGCTACAATTTCATACTCGTCTAGTTTGACGAAATTCCGAAATTACATTCACAGCTGCTAATGCATTGGACATGGTTATTAACAAATTTTTCGGCAAGCTATTAATTCGGCATTTCACCATTAAAGACGGATTCCAACGAATGATTGCAACGGGCCCATCCCTATTGCTAACGGTAACCTCACTTACATGACAGAGTCAAAAAGCAAAAATTGCATTATGAACACTAACATTCGCACTTTTCAAGTATATAATTTTCATGTTTAAATAATTGACGTATGACGTTACAAAACTTATTGAAAGAACAATGTAAAATAATTGTGTTATACGATATCTTCTTTTTACGATTTAGTCTCGTTCGCAGATTTTTGGTGTCAAAAGACTGCAAACTAACATGTAACGAGACTACTTAATAATCAAGTCATTAATTTGAAAATGGAAACTACAAAAAAAAATGTATAGCATATCATTTGCCATGTGTCTGCTTACATTTTACTCCGTTTAGTTTCAAAGCTTACCTTTCGCAAAAACAATTTAAAATTCTCGGGATAAATACACTCATCTTTCCTTTCTAAAATCAAAATTGAGGGAGAGAGAGAGAGTTTTTTACCAGGGTGTGATCATATTTCGATATAAAGGCAGGTAATGGAAACTACTTATGTGATTATTGATTGAGGAGAACGGATATGGGATATCATACCAAGAGGGTGTTTGCACAGAAAGTTATTTTATACCTTGCATATCACATCGACACGAGTTTCAAATAGGCTATATCACTCTTCTGATACCCGAAAATATTATGCGTTATGCGTATCAGTGCCCCTGCATGATTGAACATGCACAGTTTCTCTTTAAGCCTATTTACCCCGAGCCACGCTATATGGAAGTTCAAATATCTCCAGAAATCTTTGGCAAATATTTTACCCGATTTCTTCAAAAAATTTCATCAAAATGAATTAAATTTCCTTCCTACTGCAATGACAAACATATGCGAGGACTGGGAATTTGATGATGAACTGCAGTCATGGCTCGTCATATTCTGCCCTTACAAGAATCAAACACACTCCTCTCATCGGGTTTGAAGGAATTGCCTTTTGTTTTTAGTTTAGAAGGTTTGAAAATCAAAATATTTTTCGTCTTCTCAGAGAATGGTAATCATATGAAAGGTGTGATAAATTATTTGCCTCGATTTTGTAATGTATACAGAATTATGAATTCGCGTCAAATTTTCAGATTCAAATGATGCACCGCCGACAAGTGTCTGCATCCCCGCACATATTTGAACAAAATGCATCCTATATTATAACGAGGGGTGCATCTTTATTGCCAGAAGAGCCTATTCTGGCTGACGATATAGTGCACCACTCGTCTATCTCTGCTTACTGTTAAAATGTAAGACAATATGCTGGTTTCTCTTACATATTGCACCCTAATCGCACCGGCATGAAGGAGCTCACGTGTGGAAGGTGAAAAGAAGACGTGGTCAAATTTGTAAGAGAAAGAAAACAACATTGTACAAACAAGCTCGGGTGCCACGATTACGCCCAAATAAATTAGCCGTCATATCACACTTGTCTTTCCATTAATGTTATTCTGTATCGGGTTCGACGTGTTCAAAGTTTTATGTTTTTTCCGGTAAGCTAATAATGGTTGAGTTAATTCAGGTCAAACCATATCGTGCTGCTGCAACAGCAACAAAATTTGAGACAATCTGTTCTGTTTTTCTTTCTTTTTTCGTTTCTTAGTTACTTTGCTTGTCTAGTTTCGTGTTAGTTTTTTTGGTTACTTTTCTATTTGCAAATTTGATTTTTTTTCTCGATAAATCTATTGACATTATTGAATGAAATGAGGCGTTTCTGTCATTTGTAGTTTGCTTTTGCTTTAAAGAACCAGCCGAAGTACAATTTAGGTAAAGTATAATGTTTATCACAGCTTTATAGCCTTAGGGCTAGCTCACTACATATTTGTCACGGTTTCCGAATTTGGCTACTTGGTGTGCTGGCAGATTTGTTACAAGAAATACCTTCGCAAATCATAATTTACGCAATATAAAAAGTGTGTAGACTTTAAACGTATTTTGGAACGTGGTGCAATATAGTGTTTAGAAAAGTGTTTTAAGTCTAAACACTGTTTTTATAGTGTACGGGTATTTTGTTGACACAAATACACTTTCTTCTACGATGTATTTCAGAGGCTTGCAAATATTCCAGAATATTGAAAAGCGAAGAGAATTTGATTTGTAGAAGCACTTATCCGAAATGTATTATCTCTTTAATAACTTATTGTTTTAGGCTATACTTTCACACTATTATTTGTTCCAGTTGTAGTATATTTGATATGGACTTTGCCAAGCTTTCTTCATTAAAACATTTAATCAGATAAATCTTTCTGCATATCAGATTACTGCAATGGATGGTAGATGGTAGGGTACTGAGATAACTACATTACATACGTCCGCACTGTATCCATTACTAAAAGGGGGAAAATTAGCGTGTGCCGACAGACAACGCCCGATAGATGGACCGAATACATGCATGCATCAAAATATCATAACTCTTTATAAGTACAAAGGAATTTATATAAAATGGAATGTTATTAACAAATTATTAGCCCATCGGATTGTTTTAATGAGCATCTCTGGACATTGAACTTGCTTTGATGTATTGGAGTACATATTTATAGTCATGTCTGGAAAAAGCGGTAACAAATGCATGGGTTGCCGGTTGCATTATTGAGCTATGTCATTGATTTGCTTTGAGTGACGTCAATGCCTTTTCGTGGTTGCGCCGCAAGCGTACCGACAAACCGCTCTTGTACGCACATACGTCACTACCGAACTTGAGGTGAACCAAATTATATACAGCTTGTATGATTGTTTTCCGTCAGTTTTTGGTGTTTTGGAAAATTCTTCGTCCACTCGCACCACTGAAGCCACTTGTATTGGTCAAATATAACGTATAAATCCGGTCATTTGAAGTGGCTCCAATGGTGCGTTTAAGATTATGAAATTATTGAGGTAGAGAACACCTAAACTTAAAAAAGAAAATATCCTTTCCTGATTGAAGAGCTCGACACCTAACGATGCTCCTTCATCATGATTGAGTTAATTGAGGTCAAACCATATCATGCTGCTGCAACAGCAACATAATTTGAGACAATATTTATACATGAGATAATGTGTGATCACTCTCTTTCTGGCAGCTCTTAAAATAAACTTCATTGACCCGACTTTGTGTAGATGCCAGATGCACTCGTCTTTGTGGAATAACGCCCCCATCACCTTCCTAGTCGATCGGAACATCGCTATTTCCGATAACCGCGAAACTTTTGATCTACTTACATATTGTCATATAAGTTAAAAATTATTTAATAAAGAAGCTGCTTGTATTATGGTTTAAATATTATTAGGAAGCTGCTCGTGTCAGTAATTAATTAACAAGACGTACACAATTTTTGTACACACTTCTTTCAAATAGTACCCATGAAATAGGAGAACAATTTATTTCTAAAAAATTGTAATGGAATATGTCATATTGATTGATATGTAATAGCGCTAAAGACGTTAAAAAATCACGACTAACCTATATACACGTCACTTCACATTAACAAGTTATATTCTATGACCTCTAAACACACTTAAATATTCTTAATGGAACTATCTGCATTTATTATAGACAAATTCGGATGCATATGCATTGCTCCAAAATTAGTCCACACGGGCATGCACGATGAGAGCTGATGAGAGCACATCGTCACATAAACATAACATTTTTTATTGCTTGCTTTGAGACCTTTTGGGCATAATCTAAAATATATTTGATAACCAGTCGATTTCAAATCGATAAAAGTTAAACTAACTAATGGCTAGTCTTCCATATCCGTATCCTAGTATAAGCATTTAAACAGCGCCCTTGCTGTATCATGGTATCGACATGCTGATTGTGAACGGCCAAATTCAATCATTTCCCGCCATATTTAAATTCGAGGAACTGCAGTATCAGATTTTGTGGAGGTCCTGATATTTTTTTAGCAATTTGAGTCTAGATTTTCAGACGAGAAGGGCATATGCCTCCATTTTTTCTTTTAGCCGGAAGGGTCACACAAAAAGAGGACTGATTTAGTCGTGAGCATCAGGGTTTGATGTGATCATTTATTAACTTTTCTAACAAAACAGTATATAATGTTCAATTCTACAACCGGACAATATCAACAGTTATCCCACTAATATACACATATATTTTATAGCTATTTGTAACATAGATTCTCATTTCTATATCAAATTGATTCATCTTTTTCAGCTTTTATGTGGTAATTTTTATTGCACATTTGTGTGCAAACTGAGGGCGCTATTTACATACATTATTAATTCAAATTAGCCAAGTAATACGAGTTGTTCCTTGCACTCCATGATCAAAAGTTTTTGCAAATTTCTTTGCCATTTGTTAGTCTTTTATCTGATGTTCTATTAATGCCATTGTACAAGTATCTACCCCTTTTCATGTAAATAGGATTTACGATAAATAGCGCCATCATTGTTAACCTTTTCTTAGAAATGACTACAGTTTACATGCTATCAAACAACAAGAATCTGACCATGTTCTTTCATTACGGTCTACACACTGTGATCTACACGTTTGTATCTGCGGTGATCATGGTGATTAGAGAAAATGAGTCACATGCCAATCAGTAATTGATTTTGGAATACAAATGTCTAACATTTGAATCAAAATGTCGTGGTATATACAATCAAAACTTGAGGTAATGATTTCAGTTGCTCTGCAGATGACATTCGCCTTAAGATCATAGGCGATCTGTAATGGACTTCTTAAAATTCGCTTTGGAGTTTTTAATTTGCATCTACATATTTATAAAACTATAGGAACTATTGGCCTAAAACATAATCTCTAGAGCAATTGTTTTATATATAAAATGCTAGAGTGAACAATAGCCCATGAGGAGTGACACAGGTCAAGAACTTATATAGGCACTATAAAAGAAAATATCAGTGGTTCACAGCAGCTTAGGAACAACAAGAGTGAATGTACAGTAAAGTATCAGACACATGAAGATGCTTATGCAGACTGCTCTTGAAGGATCAGTGCACCGTTGTCATGCATATATTTATGTCTCTGACTACTCCATCTGGTAGGTTATTCCAAAAGTGAACTGCAGTGTTGATGAAGGTCCTGCCAGTAGACGTGGTTCTAGAAACTGGTATTGTGAGACAAGGCATTCACAAGCTGGAGCGGATAGCTCTTCTAACTATATTACATTTACAAATGGCTTTGGTAGCAGTGCCTTCAGATCAGGTGAGCACAAACTGGTGTGCACTGTTGCTGCAGCCACTTTACATCTTTGATTGAGAGATGTGATGTTCAGCTCTGTACTTGCTACCTCTTCGCTCACGCCTATTATTTGAAGGCCCTTCCTCTGGATAGACTCTTGTAATCCTACAGAGTGGTGGCACTGGCACTCATCAAAGACAGTAAGGCGTATTCCATCACACTTTTAATAATTGTTTTAAAATAAAGAATAAGGTGAAGAAGGATGATCCGATTTCAAAATATGCTATTTCACCTAGGTTTCATTATCATTGAGGTATAGGACTTTTTATTTTTTCGGAGAAGAGCAGGTAGGGCAACTACTTGATTATATTTCTACATGTTCATACTACATACTCTGAAAATTTTAGAAAATTCGCACGAGTCCGTTTTTTAAAATCACATTTTTGTTCCTAAAATGGGGGTTATAGCGCCCTCAACAGGCACTCTCTCCATAGGGCTACATGTAAAGACCAGTTATAGACAAATGGCCCTAAAATAAAACGGACTCGTGCGAATTTCCTCAAATTTTTCATATGATGTAGATTTAACGTCTGGAATGTAATGCAAGTGATGCCGTTGCTGCTCTTCTAAATTCATTTTTAAAATGTCCGCCCCAGACCAAGGTGATTTCCACTTTGGTTGGGCTGTTTGAGTTCAGTAATACAAAATGAGGAAATTTAGAGATGACTGTGGGGATGTATAAGCTGTTGATCGGATCGGATCATCCTCATCTAAATGAAATTCTCAAATTATAATATTATTTGGTGCATGCCTTTATTTGTTGCAAAGCTTGCTAAATCTTTCACCTGCACCAGCTTCATGTTGGCATGAAGTCATACGTAACAAACATGCTCTACGTTACGAATCAAACAACCTATGAATGCATACTGTTATGCATGGGGTTATGGATATCGGCCAGCGAACATACGACGCCTTAGAAACGAGATTCTCGACTCATCAACTTAATTAAAAGAAATATTTTCCACCAGGTCGAGCCAAGTAAATCTGATGTAGAGATTTTTAATAACCAACTCAGAGTTATAGACGGAATAAAAAGACGGATATGGATGGCGGAAACCTTCAAAATACGCCTAAGAATACGCCTAAGAATACGCCTAACCTTAGACGTCTAAGATGCAATCTTAGACGTCTAAGATGCATTCTTAGGCGTCTAAGATGCAATCTTAGGCGTCTAAGAAATTCGCGGTAGACTTAAATCAACGAATCACAGGACCAGAAATCCCAAACAACCAATCATCTTAGGCGTATTCAATTATTGACCAATGAAATCTTAGACGCCTAAGATTTTACACGCCTAAGAATTCTTACACGTCTAAGATTGATATTTTAGTGATGGACGGTATCACCAATGTGATTTTCTCTGAGGACTTGCAGCAAAATTGATTAATTGGTTTGATTTTATTTTCGTTGGTTTGGTGTGCTGTTTTGGTGTGGCTAGTAGTAGTCAGGTATTAATGTTGATGAGCATGATGACGGCGACGACGACGACGACGATGATGATATGATGATGATGATGATGATGGTGATGATGATGATGAAAATTAATACACAAACAACAAAGAGGAACAAACATGCCTAGCATATATTTATATAACTCCATGATTCTATTTTTAACATAGAAAATTTGACCTCTTGTCTTCTTGCACTTTGCAGACTGAAATTATGCATATCTGATCTCTTCAATTATAAAAGACGATTTGGCCTTGGCCTGGGGGCCCGAAGTTGGCGAAAATATGTCACACGCTGTTCGAATTATAAAGACATAGTTGGTTGACCTTATAATGTGTGTGCAGTAATAACTTGACCTCTGAACGTATTGGATATAAACGCATCATACCCTACACCGTCAGGTTAACTTTCTTGTTGAATGGAGGTATCGAGGTCTCTTAACTGTGTATTTTGGCTCAGTCATAGCATACGTGTTAAGAAAAAACATACATGAAAAGTGAGCAGGTTGACACCATAGACACGTGCTCTTTGTTTAAACATTACAAGTAACATGAGTGGCAAACATTAATGTTTCATATTGCACAACCCCTCCCCCAATCAATGTTGGAGCCAATACTAGTCCGTTCCTATCTCAGTATCAAAACAACATTGACTGGGTGGGTGCGGGGGGGGGGAGGTGAAAATTTCATGCTAAATTTAATCCCTCATCACTGCCATCATCATCACCACCACGACTCTAATAATCATCTGACATCATTTGTATTATCCATCATCATCATCATCATCATCATCATCATCATCATCATCAACAACAACAACAACAACAACAACAACAACAACAACAACAACACCATCATCATCATCATTATTATCATCATCATTTACACTATAGCCACACAAAGAGAAATTTTACATTAACTGCAAGTCATCAGAAAAACAAAATATGTAAAACAAATTAAAGTTTTATCAGTTTGCAACAACAACATCCACTGCTAGATTATGTTCAAATGAAAAAAAGCCTATTATGTAAAATACATTGTTCCGCCTGAATTGTCAAAAAGTGGCTGAAAAGAACAAAACAATGGGCCATTGTGCCGAAAGGTGGGAGAACATGTACCCTATCCCCTCCCACCCCATCACCCCTTTCTCTTTGGGATTGACGCGGGTGGCTAAGGAGAGAAAATGAGTTTATTAAAAACACACCACCCAGCCATTGTTCGAAATATTCTCTAACGCACAGCGTCCGTTGTACGTTTTGATCGAATTTGCGATACCGTCCATCACTAGTCACGGTCAAATGGTCAATCTTAGACGTGTAAGAATTCTTAGGCGTGTAAAATCTTAGGCGTCTAAGATTTCATTGGTCAATAATTGAATACGCCTAAGATGATTGGTTGTTTGGGATTTCTAGTCCTGTGATTCGTTGATTTAAGTGTACCGCGAATTTCTTAGACGCCTAAGATTGCATCTTAGACGCCTAAGAATGCATCTTAGACGTCTAAGGTTAGGCGTATTCTTAGGCGTATTCTTAGGCGTATTTTGAAGCTTTCCGCCATCCATAGACGGAGGTGAGATGCGGTCATGTGTCTTGGTGACCCCGTACTGAAGTGCAAGGTGGTGGTTAATTAGGTCCCTTAACCTGATTTCAAGTGTTGAAATGAAGATGGACGGCGAGTTTTTATCCAGTAACCGCTTTACTGCAAAGCAATCATTAGACGTTTTATTCCTCATATCAAAATCTTGATTGAGCCAATATACTGGCGTGTTTTCGCCCTTACGGAGATGATGGAGATGAATTGCTGAATACCAACACTCTTGATCAGACTAGGAGATAGCAAAATACTTCATAAATTTACACTATTAAAGGAACTACTCCCCATTCCAGAAAATACAGCATTCATTTTTTTTTGGATTAAAAAGATATTATCCTGTTTTGCCAAATGGAACATATCTAAATCCTGATTCTTTGTTCTAACTGGCAATGAAAATTAAAAAGGCGTTTTTGGTATGATGTGACAATCAAGGCCAAAGACTTGTACTAAGACTAATTTCAAGTTATGCATTCTAATTTTTGGAAAACACATTTTCTAACATTTTTCATAACCATTTATCAAAAATAATATGAAATATTAAAATTATGAGCTAACTCTTAGCCTATACTCAAGATTTAGAGTGCTAAGACTTGTTCCAAGTCTTAGAATTTTGTGACTACAATTGTTATAATACATGCAAAATTTCCCCTCAAATTGCAATAATATTAATATGTAGCGTTTAGTACCAGTCAGAACTAACTGAAGGATTAGGATTTAGTTATGTTTCATTTGGCAAAACAAAATAATATTCTTTTTAATTTTTAATTCCAGAAAATTACTGCTGTATTTTTTGGAGTAACTGCTTCCATATGAAAAAAGAGGCTTTTGGTGGTTGATGTTTGTAAATAAGAGGATGTTTTGTGAAACATTATAAAATAAGAGGCTTTTGGTGGTTGATGTTTTGTGAAACATTGTAATATAAGAGGCTTTTGGTGGTTGATGTTTTGTGAAACATTGTAATATAAGAGGCTTTTGGTGGTTGATGTTTTGTGAAACATTGTAATATAAGATGCTTTTGGTGGTTGATGTTTTGTGAAACATTGTAATATAAGAGGCTTTTGGTGGTTGATGTTTTGTGAAACATTGTAAAATAAGAGGCTTGCGGTGGTTGATGTTTTGTGAAACATTGTAAAATAAGAGGCTTGCGGTGGTTGATGTTTTGTAAAACATTATAAAATAAGAGGCTTTTGGTGGTTGATGTTTTGTGAAACATTGTAATATAAGAGGCTTTTGGTGGTTGATGTTTTGTGAAACATTGTAAAATAAGAGGCTTGCGGTGGTTGATGTTTTGTGAAACATTGTAAAATAAGAGGCTTTTGGTGGTTGATATTTTATGAAACATTTTAAAATAAGAGGCTTTTGGTTGTTGATGATTTGTGAAACATTGTAAAATAAGAGGCTTTTGGTGGTTAATGTTTTGTGAAACATCGAAAAATAAGAGGCTTTCGGTGGTTGATGTTTTGTAAAACATTGTAAAATAAGAGGCATTTGGTGGTTGATGTTTTTTGAAACATTGTAAAATAAGAGGCTTTTGGTGGTTGATGTTTTGTGAAACATTGTAAAATAAGAGGCCTTTGGTGGTTGATGTTTTGTGAAACATTGAAAAATAAGAGGCATTTGGTGGTTGATGTTTTGTGAAACATTGTAAAATAAGAGGCCTTTGGTGGTTGATGTTTTGTGAAACATTGTAAAATGAGAGGCTTTTGGTGGTTGATGTTTTGTGAAACATTGAAAAATAAGAGGCATTTGGTGGTTGATGTTTTGTGAAACATTGTAAAATAAGAGGCTTTTGGTGGTTAATGTTTTGTGAAACAATTGTAAAATAAGAGGCCTTTGGTGGTTGATGTTTTGTGAAACATTGTAAAATGAGAGGCTTTTGGTGGTTGATGTTTTGTGAAACATTGAAAAATAAGAGGCATTTGGTGGTTGATGTTTTGTGAAACATTGTAAAATAAGAGGCTTTTGGTGGTTGATGTTTTGTGAAATATTGTATATTTCGGTGGCCTGATAAGATTTCCTTCGCCTTTCTATATGAAGAAGATAAGCGGGTTTTTCCTTTCATAGTAGTTTATTATACTGTGTTATTGGTTCAATACCTTTACTTGTTTATTACACAGTTTTCAATGAAAAAATGGCTAAGAAATCTCAACATAGGTTGACCCACGCACTGAACCGTAAATATCGCACTTGCGCCCTCAAAGCTGAAAGCTACAATGAAGTGGGCGAATATTTACTAAAAACCGATGCCGCGCGGATGAATTTTGATAATATTTCAACAAAAATGTCATGTAATAAGACAAAATTTACCACTTCAAAGCATCAACACCCAACATGTACTTTTTTGCTTTATAACTTGGTAAATTTCAGTGATTTTAAAGCAGTCTTTTTAGATGGCCCACAAACAAATAGTTCCTCGTTGTATTTTCATGCATCGCACAGGCTCAGGACAAGGCAAGGTGGTGCTACCATCACATATTGTAATTGTTCCAACTGAAAAGCTTCTTCGATTGCTTCTACACATGTACTTTCTCTTAATTTCTGCTCATCACAAAACAACAACAACAACAGCAAAAACAACAACAACAACAACAAGAACAACAACAACAAAAACAACGTCAAGATATTTTGAAATGCCCTGACGAATTTCTTTTTAAAAAATGTCTCTTTAAAAGTGTGTGCTCAATCAATACTTTTGTTTTAAGACACTGCGTGCAATAAATCCGCCGAATCTTTTTTCTTTCTTTCACGTAAACGATTATTTTGAAAATTCAGCCACATGCAGCTCTAGCATTCAGGACAATAATATTATTTCGTTTGAATGCAATATGGCTAACAACTGCTTCACTTCTTGTCCGTAAAGCTTATTTGGTGTCGTATAACCAATACTGCACGCTGAAGACTGCAGGGCAGAAGAAACATTACCCAATACAAAACTCCATTTGACTTCATTTCCAACAGACGACAAGATCTTCAAGTTTCGCGCCTTTTCCGGCCACGCGTATCACTTCATTTCCTGTACGTAATGAACTCATACACAATAGTTGCTAAAGTCACTTCAACGACATACACTTGCAGGTGAATTACATAAGAACTGCAGTTGTTGAAGAGATTGTGAAAACGATCCTGCCAATGCATTCGCCATTATACAACATCCCTACTTACGCAGATCTGAAGGCAATGAAGAGATACCGATTGAAGACACGTTAATTTTGATTTTATGTTTAAATTAAGGGCACTGCCGAAAAGAAGATCAATTTAGAAAGGACAAAGTCGTTAAAAATTAAGCTCAAGATTTATTTTTTCATGCAATTTATCGCGTGCTTTTAGTGCTTATAGTAAAACGACACGCTTTGCTTCTTTGAACAAGTTCATTAGAAATGTCATGTGACTCAATTGTGGATGTTGTTCATTTTGAACAATTCCAAAGAAAATTTAAGATGTTTAAATCACATTTTAGTGATGTTTCCCCAGTACGAAACCACTACTCCCCATTCCAGAAAAAATACAGTACTCAAATTTTTTTGGGATTTAAAAAATATTATCAGGTTTTGACAAATGAATCATATCCATATCTTAATCCTTTAGTTAGTTCTAATTGGCAAGGAAAGTCTCAAATGTTAATAACTATGCAATTTAAGGCGAAATTGGCCAAAAAACATGCAATTTTGCAATGCAATTGCAGTCACAAAATTCAAAGAATAAGCTAAGCATTCAAAGTTTGGAGTAAAGGCTATGAGTTTGGTCATAAATGTTGTTTTTATGTTAATTTTGATCATCAGTTATAAAAACATATTAAAAAATGTTTTCTTCCAAAATTTAGAATGCAAAACCTTAAAATTAGTCTTAGTAATTTTTTTCTTCATTGTCACAGCATAAAAAACAACACCTAAAAGGCATGTTTTGGCCCTTATTCATGTTATTTCCAAAAATTGGCCCAATATAAAAATTTGACTTTAACTGCCAGTTAGCACTGACTAAAGGATTAAGATTTAGCTATGTTTTATTTGGCAAAACAGGATAATATTTCTTTAATACCAACAAATTAGCGCTGTATATCAGGTTTAGTGTAATGGAGAAACGTCATTAACATGAACACAGGAACATCTTCATTTTTCTTTGTAATTGTTCAAAAGGAACAAAATCCACATACACACATTGCTGTTTACTATATTTGTATTACAACTAGTAAACAGATAAGTTCAGTCCTGAAAAACGACCTCACGGACGCTTTGAGGTTGGTATTGCCCGTTTAGTGTCAATATGGGTAAAATTAACATAAACGGCCATACATTGGCGCCAAATTCAATGTGTTTGTCACCAATTACCATAAGCAATTAAACAGTTGTAAATATATTTATCCGACCACTTTAATTCATTATTTAATTAATTCTAGCAAAAGACGTGTCTGTTTTCCCTTTTCCCCTAATAACACGATGTGGATGGATCAGGTGTTACTATCCCTAGCGAAATCATCGGCAAATTGTAGCAGTCCAAATATGGTAGCAAGTCTGTCGGAATTGATCACGTTCCCATTGCCAATGACCGAAGATTTAATTAGCTTGGTCCAATACTGACAACAGATCAGTCAAAATATGTCCTGCCATTTCTCAAACCACATCATGAATTTCAATTCTATATGTCCATTTCGTATTTACTGTAGCCTATCGTGTATATGCGAGAGGACTTCTGAAAGTTCATAATGTTATGTGTATTTGTTTAATGTGTCAATCTCATTACATTTATACTCTATTTGAAACTCGTGTACATATTAAACATAATCACAGATTAACTGAATTAACAATAGAGGTTATCCACGTTACTCATGTGTGACTTCTAACAAAAGGCGCTGGTTCGCGTAGTATTCCTTATTCAAACCAATTCAATGCACGACCTCTGAGTTACTTGCATGACTTTGACGGGCTATTTTGAAACAGTCATAGTTGCACATGCAGATACTTCTTTTGAAAATCCTAAACAATGTATAGCAGTCGCTGATAGGATATACAGCTTATAGAACATAGATAACCTCTATAGATTGAGCTCTTGCGATTCTATGAAGAAGACAACTAGGCCCCAAGTTGGGTTTATCCTTCGTGTAAGAGCTTCTAAGAGAGCACAAAATAATAATAGGGTTAAGGTTATGGTTAGGATTTAGGGTTAGGGTTAGTGTTATGGTTAGGGTTAGGGTTAGTGTAAAGGTTAGGGTTAGGGCTAGGATTTGTTTTGTGCTTTCTTACACGACGGATATTACTAAAGTCGTTGCTTCCTCAAGTCAGTAGCGTACACGTGTAATACACGCGCGATCAAAGGTGTGCATCATGCGGCGAGTGCGCTCTACAGATACACCGCCTTTGATCGCGTGTGTGTCACACGTGAACTCTATTGTCTCAAAAAAGCCAAATGGACTATATTATGTCAAGTATGTTAATAATGTTAAAATGAGATTGTGGATTTAGAAAGGACTTTCTTGTGTGAAAATATAACGCTACTCATTTGACTTCTTATCAATTGCTTTCTCTTCGTCAATTTTATCATCTTCAATCCTGTTTCTTTTTCTCGACCTTACCGAGCATTCTTATACAATAGCTTCAGATATAGTTTCTAAAATTGTGGATCATTTAAAGAAACAAACAATGAAATAAATAAATAAATAAATAAATAAATATATAAATAAATAAATAAATAAATAAATAAATATATAAATAAATAAATAAACAAAAGGTGTTTTGTCCAGTTACAGAAAAAAGCATCCAATTCTAAGTTCTAGTTAAATGCATCGCCATTTACTTCCGGATATTTGACACGATCTTTCCTTATTGACTAAAATCACACACATTTCTTAGATTACCAACATAGTCATGTCCTTGATAAAAATCCACCAACTTTTTCTGGTTTTCTGGGTTTGAGTGCTAGTATACGGAACCTGAACATGTCATTTAGTCAATGAAAGTGACACGCGGGGCCGGTAAAAAGGGTGCAAAATAACACGGTCCTCAATGACACGATCAATGAAATCCTTGATACTAACTTGTAAGAGATGAACAAAGCACTCAAACTTTGTCACATGTATTCCTGAATTGAAATGCGGCACAAACTTATATCAAGTGTTACACTGCCAAGGTAAATGTTATCTTTTATATTACAGTATTTGACAAAATGTGTCAAAGAGACAGAACCTTGTCAAAACATAGTTTTGTACATTGTATTGGGCTATTGCTGTTGAATTTCATACACCCCCTATGGTAGCCATAACCTTAATCTTTTACACAGGGAGTGTGAATATCAAATGGGGTTACCAAAATGGGTGGCTGCATTTGAAATTCACACCCCCTGTGTGGGAGATTAAGGTCGTGTCTTCCATAGGAGGTGTATGGATTTCAACTGGCATAGCCCATTTTGCAAAGGATATTAATAAGACTCTTTTCATAGAATCGAGATTCAGCTTCACCATGTTCACTTGTAATGATTGTGTAAGATTGCGATTAAGCAGATATGGTGCTGCAATCCTGCAATTGGTACTTAAACATTACTTAAGTATTATGACAATTATGATAATGACTGATTTTCTCGTTTCTCTAGGATCCACAACATGCTCATCTATCAAGGCACAGTTATTTAACCCCAATACATTTGCACATTCAATATATAACCTTTAAAAATTTGGGTACAAAAACTCATACTCTGAAACTTGAGGTTTAATTTTGCACTATGATTGTTTAATTGAGGTTATTGAACTATGCCATTGGGATGAGGCCATTGTGGTCCATAGTGATGTATTTCATGCACCGAACAAGAGTTTACATGCAGACCATGGTAAAGGCCAGCCTCCAACCATAGATTGATCATGGCAACAAGTATGAAGCTAGTACTAGATTATCACATGGTATACATGATTTAGGTAAGTCTGTAAGCTAACCTGCCGTCCTGTTGAGAGCCGCATATAATACTTTTATTTAGAACAGTGTACTGGGTAAGCTATACAATACATCAAGCTTGGTTTGGTTGAAGAGAACTGATAATTCAAAAAACAAGAACATGTATCAGAAATCACCTTATTTCATGTATTCACTAAGAAACTTTTGAAACTTAAAAAGGCCAAAGTCACGAACTTAACTCACCGCTATAAAGTTCACTGGCTTATCCAACTTTATTTCCCCCACAGCTACTTTCAAACTCGTTGCTTAACATTGTCATCCACTAATTTGCACCTTTTTGAACTTAGGCATATTGTAACAACATATGGCTATTATGTTTCGAATTTTGGCGCGTTCGTGCTGGAGAATCTTCACGACATAGTTATTGTTTTAACGATGGCCTCTTTGGTTCCGCAGGCAATCCGCCAAACAATGTTTTCCCTGTGTCACTTTGGTCCAGGTTATCTGTCAGATGATAAGAACAGGAGTATACTTGTTTTAACACACAAGTGGCATCCTTAACTTGAACATGCATTTATATTTATCAATTGTGACAAATGTAAGCTAGGATAAAGCGCAAACAGGTTGGCAAAATATTTATATTTGAAGATGAGTTGACAAAGTCAACAGCAATTAGTTGGATACTGTTATAGTTGTCATTTTTACGGCATCCTTGAACAAAATATGTTTATGGCGATATTCGTAACTCCATGTATCTGGTACTTTCGGTATGAAAAATAGTGCAATGGACACATTTTGACATCGTTCTAAACAATGTTTGATGCCATAGACTAAAGCCCTTCAGACTTATTTCACAGTGAAAAGGAAAGGCACAGTTGTAATAAATATTATATGGTTTTGTCAATTACACACATGGCAGTTGTCATTTTTACGGCATCCTTGAACACAATATGTTTATATGGCGATATTCGTAACTCCATGTATCTGGTACTTTCGGTATGAAAAATAGTGCAATGGACACATTTTGACATCGTTCCAAACAATGTTTTATGCCATAGACTAAATTTGTAATAATAGAACATTTTCTTTTTAATTGTACCCCTAGAGCACTCATTATTGTGTTATCATGTAAAAAGGTATGAAATGAAGACTTCCTAGATTGGCTTAAATTTCAGGGCTTGGTCAAAATGCCCTTCAGACTTATTTCACAGTGAAAAGGAAAGGCACAGTTGTAATAAATATTATATGGTTTTGTCAATTACACACATGGCAGGTAAGAATCAATACAGTTCAAATGTGTTCAGAGTTTGTTTTTAAAGAATAACACTTAAAAAAGTTTGAAAAATAGTGTCATGGACACATTTTGACATCGTTCCAAACAATGTTTAATGCCACAGGCAAAAGAGTGTTATATAAAAAGTTTTCTTATAGTTTTACCACTAGAGCACTCGTTATTGTTTGTCACTTCCTCGTAAGAAAGTATGAAATGAATCCATCCTAGATGAAACTGGTTTAAATGTCAGGTCTTGTTCAAAACACCACTTATTTACTTTTATCTGTTGACAATGGGCAGTCTTCAGTAAACGGCTCTTTTTAGAGCCACCAAAAACTTTTACATTAGCAGATAGGTAGGTCTGCTTGTTCACTGTTCACAAGAAGCAGTCTTCAGTGAACGGCTCTTTTCAGAGCCATCAGAGCTACTCCTGACGAAAGCTTGAAAGCTTGACAGTTCTAAACTTGTCCGACGGCGAACCCGCTAAAAACTTACTAATTGTTATGAACTCCCGTCGTAAGAGTCTATCCCACAATAAAAAAAAAAAAGGTGAATGTTAATATGCATCTCCAATTTTTAGAGGTTACTTCAAATATTCGCCACTAGTCAATTGCTGTCGTCATGTTTGTATGCCTAGGCAAATAGAAATATTAATAAATATTATATGGTTTTGACAATTCCACATCCGGTATAGTAAGAATCAATGCAGTTCAAGTTTGTTCAAAGTTTGGTTTTAAAGAATAACATAATCAAATAAGTTAACCGAAGTTTTACTCCAATATTTTAGAGGTTACTTTAGATATTCGCCACTAGTCACTTGCAGTCGTTATGATACATTGGGAAATACAAATGGTAATAAATAACCCAAGTTTGGTTTTAAAGAATAACACTCTTTTAAAAGTTTAAAAAGGCAACTATCTATTCATATGTTCCTTTTTCTCTCCAGGTATCTGATACTTTCACTTTGACAAATAATGCAATTGGGCTATTCCATTTAAAATCCATACTACCCCTGTGGACGATTTAGCTAAAGTCTGCCACAAAGGGAGTATCAATTTTGAATAGAATAGACAAATTGGGTAACTTCCATTTGAAATACTTACTCCACTTGTGGAAGATATAGGTAAAGCCATAATACAGGGGGAATATGGGCTTCAAAATTATTAACTCTGACCAATAACATTTGAAAAACATACTCCCTCTGTGGAAGATATTTCCAAAATCTTCCACAGGGGGAGTGTGGATTTCAACTGGAATAGCCCATTTACACATTTTGACATCGTTTCAAACAATGTTTTATGCCACAGACAAAAAGTGTATCATAAAAAGTTTTCTTATAGTTTTACCACTAGAGCACTCATTATTGTTTGTCACGTCCTTGTAAGAAAGTATGAAATGAAACCTTCCTTGATAAGATTTGTTTTAAGTGTCAGGTCTTGTTCAAAATGCTCTTCAAACTTATTTCACCTTAAAAGAAGGAAGGGGACAGCGTGAAAAAGGAAAGATACAGTAGGTTTGTAGTAATACCCATTGTAACTGTAGCATAAAGTTATTCACTTCTTACCTATACTGATGTCAAGTTTTACATAAAAAGACGAATGTTAATCTTAGCCTCCAATGCTGGGGTTACTTCAAATATTCGCCACTAGTCACTTGCAGTCGGTACAATGCCTGGGAAAATACAAACGGTAATATAATACTATATAAAACAGGTAAACATAATATATCTATTCAGATTTTACTTTTTCTCTCCAGGTATCTGCAATGAAAATACAAAATCGCTCAATTTCTTACCAATAATCTTATAAAAGAATTTTCATTTCTATAGTGGTAAAACTATAAGAAGCCTTTCTATGAAACGTTCTTTTGTCTGTGGCATAAAACATTGTTTGGACGATGTCAAGATGTGTCCATGACACTATTTTTCAAACTGAAAGTATCAGATACTAGAGTGAAAAGGACAATATGTCAATATGAATAGATATTTACATTTTTAAGTGTTATTCTTACAACTGTGCCTTTCCTTTCCACTGTGAAATAAGTCTGAAGGGCATTTTGACCAAGCCCTGAAATTTAAGCCAATCTAGGAAGTCTTCATTTCATACCTTTTTACATGATAACACAATAATGAGTGCTCTAGGGGTAAAATTAAAAAGAAAATATTCTATTATTACAAATTTAGTCTATGGCATAAAACATTGTATGAAACGATGTAAAAATGTGTCCATTGCACTATTTTTCATACCGAAAGTACCAGATACATGGAGTTACGAATATCGCCATATAAACATATTTTGTTCAAGGATGCCGTAAATAACTATAACAGTATCCAACTAATTGCTGTTGATTTTGTCAACTCATCTTCAAATATAAATATTTTGCCAACCTGTTTGAGCTTTATCCTAGCTTACATTTGTCATTGCAATATTTGTATCACACTCAAATCAAAATATCACAAATTACTCAGTGTTGAGTATAAAGGGAACAGAGCAACAAAGCGAATCAATAGAACTCAACATTGATTAAATTGTATTCAAATTGAGTAACAATTTAATAATCAATATTGAGTTACATTTGACTCATGACTCATGAAGAAGTTCCTTGTTCTTGTCATGATAGTTTCCCCCTGCAAAAACAACCGGTAATATATTTTATACGGGTGTGCCAATTCCACTTTCGCCAGGTAAGAATCAATACAGTACAAATGTGTTCAGAGTTTTTTTTAAAAGAATAACACTATTTAGAAAAAGGTAAATATCTATTCATAGCTTATTGTCCCTTTTCTCTCCCCGTATCTGATACATTCAGTTTGACAAATATTGCAATGGACACATTTTGACATCGTTTCAAACAATGTTTTCTGCCACAGACAAACAAGTGTTTTATAAAAAGTTTTTTCTTTACGGTAGTTTTACTAGAGCACTCATTATTATTTGTCGCTTCCTCGTAAGAAAGTATGAAATGGAACCTTTCTACATAAGATTGGTTCGAATGTCATAGTCTTGTTCAAGATGCCCTTTAAACTAATTTCACAGTGAAAAAAAGGAAAGGCACAGCGTAGAAAAGGAAAGGCACAGTACGTTTGTAGTAGCACCCAAGGTAAATGTAGTATAAAGTTATTTTATTTCTGCTTTACCGTAGTCGAAGTCAAGGTGTACATTATAAAGACGAATGTTAATCTTCGTCTCCAATGTTTTAGAGGTACCTTCAAATATTAGCCACAAGTCAGTTGCTGTTGTCATGGAAGTATGCTTGGGCAAATACAAATCGTAATAAATATTACATGGTTTTGCCAATTCCACAACCGCCAGATACGAATCAATACAGTTCAAATGTGTTCAAATTTTGTTAATAAAGAATAACACTATTTAAAAAAAGTAAATATCTTTTATATATATTTCCCTTTTCTCTTCGGCAATTTAAAATTAAAAGCTCTTTACCTGGAAGGTGTACACGCATATGATGTAGTACTTTGTCATTCATGACTTTTAACACACCCCATGCACTTGCTGGAAATACAACGTAAAGATTTTGACACTGTTTTACACAGTACCCAAATGTCTGCGGGACAAAAAGGTACTAGGTAATATCGATGTCGAGGTTAAAACATCAGTTCACATGTATTTGCTCCAGAGAAGAGTACTTTAAAAGTTGAACCATAGCCTTCTATGTGCGATTTTCTAAGTACAAATTACAAGCTCATGAATATGTGTTTACAACTTTATAAGTATAATTTTCATGACTGAACTTGAAATCTACTTTCAAAATGCATTCATACGAGTACAAAAATGCATAGTATTGATTTAGCTTTTGGTGACATAGTCATATATTATTGGGAGTAATCTGAACATTCGACGGTGATCTTCTGGCCGTTTGCAACGCTTTAAGTGCATACCCTAAATTTGGACATAATCAGATACATTAGTTTGGTCATGTATGGGGGTTTGGTTAAGTTCTAGGATGCTCGTCTCTCGTCCTAGCTACTTAAAGCTCAGTTAGGTTGTTGACATGGAGGTATTTATAGAGCCTTAACATGCCTTTGCGTACAACAGTTGACCTGCTTTTATTTTACATGATACAAACTGTCAAGTTTATTCTCAAAACTCTTACAAAGAGTTCATTTTCAAAACTAATGAAATTTTATGATAACGCGCAGCACTTGAGTGAAGATTTCTCCGGCGTGTTTACCGCTAAGCTTGAAGATTATTTTATCCACACTTAATTGTTAATTGAAAGGCATTTTTTGAAATACAAAATTAACCAAAACAAAGGATATTATACTCATTCGATTGCTGAGTGTCATTCAAGTGATTAAAAATTTGGCCCTATAACTTTAAAATTGAAATTAAAATATTTTGTTGGTGCATTTTTTCTAAGATAAGCATGAGGAGGGTTAAAAAGCACATGAAAAGCCCGACAGAAAAGTGTGTATTCTATCATGTCAGAGTTGGGTCAAAATGAACTACATCGTGTCATACGAAAAGAAACCCTTGTCAAGTCAAGTTTGGTTTTCTTTCACACTCGCGGCCATTGCTAAAGAAAACGAAAGGTGAACCAGTGCGAAATTACGGCAAGCAAGAGGGCCAAATTTCAGCTGATTTTAGCTGTCTCGTGGGATTAAATCGCACAAACCCCAAGGGTGTACAAAGGAAAAGAGAACAACGCATCACATGAGAGGTTGCAAGTAATCTCGCATGAGTTTCTTGTTCTTCCTGGCTCCCCAAAGCCTTTCAAGAAATCAGTGATGTAAGGTAAGAACTAAGAAGTTAGCCTGAAGGCTTGCCATAGACTACGTATCTGGTAGCCTCTCAACTAACCGAACAAATAAAGCAGCATCTAATGCCGCGGGGTCAGCTCCTTGCATGGCACGTGGAACTGAAATCAAATTCCCGCGATGGTTAAGTGTACAAAGTCTTTTGAGGGAACGTTGAATGCAAAGGTAAAGCGATGTCATTTCAGCTTTCATAAGGCCAAATATAAGCTTATTGACAACTGCGTGAGGCCATAGACGCAGGTAATTATCTTAGACAACTTGAACTGCATCATGGGAAATGATGCGATGAGGGAAAAAGGTAGGGTAACTCAGGATGCTTATGAAGCGCGTTGTGCTTGGGGAACTAACTGTCAGAAATTTGCTGCTCTATATGAATGTCGTTATATTTTTTGACATCAAAAGGAATATTGCGTAGAACCATATTCTGTAGACAGTTTAAGCTTCTTATATAAAACTGTCATAGTATTTTAAAAGTCGCTGTCCAAAAAAGTAATAAATCAAGATTTTTCTTCTATGCTAAATTTGTATAACATAATTAAAATTAGCATAAAAGATGGATGACTATTCCAATGAACATATGCCATTTTGGAAAGATATCATTATAATTAATGTGTTTTTCCTGGTTAAAATAATAAAAGAAAACACTATTAAAATAGTGCCTGGATGACAATTATCGCTATCAATGTAAAAATCCAAGTGTTTGTAGCCAAGGAATCGCGCCGCCATTTACATTTTGAGAACAAGGCGGGCTTCATCATGGCCGATCATTGTGTGATTATAAATACTAAAAACTTGAACTTTAGTTCGCGTATCAGGTCAGAGGAAGCAAAAGGTGGTCTTGCTTAATTGAATCGCCATAAAGTTTATATGTTTAAAATTTCATAAAATTGAAGCTTGAATTTACCATGAAATGATATAAACAAGGCTAGAGGTTTACGCATCGTTGAAACATAGAATCATTCAAACAGTCCACGCATTGCACACTAGCATAATTGCCTGGAAACATAACATGCATAGGCAGATAAACCAGAGCCAGAGATTAGAAGAATTCCGGACATACCTGCCTGCACTTGGACTTGAACCTCAGCCCTTCCGCTTCATGAATGATCTCAATCATCTCAGTGACTGGTTATACTATATAGTTTGAGCCCATTGGATGACCTGCATGTCTTAGAGCGTTAATGTTGATGCTTGTATATGTAATTACTGACGCTTTCATATTTTTTAATCAAATAACTAACCAGAAATGCAAAATGAGAATTAACAGTATAGGCCTTCATGTTTCAGTTGATGTAAGTAACTACCGCCATTTTGATCGTCTTCAGGGATGTTGGAAATGCTTAGGGTCGCGCGATCGAAAAGACATTTTCCACCAGTAACGATTTCACCATATGATTTCACAATGCTACAAGGCTCATGCATTCGTAATAGTGATGTATTGATCAAAAGATGAATCCGCACTCTCAATCCGCACCTCTTAGTTTATATTAACCCAATATCAGACATGCACAAACACACTCAAATGCATGCAGGAAAAAGTAAACAAAATTCGGCTATATTCAGTGAAATCGATATTTTCAAATATCCCCAAACACGTATAAAATGGTACCTCTGAGCTCTGTACACAAATTGATATCTGCCTCAAGCGCTTACGTTACTGATTTGTGGAAGCCAAATGAGTGATGACGTAATTTGACCAAATGTATTTTCAGAAGTATTTACAAATATGGTGGTAAATTGTATGATTTAATCTATAATACTACGATACAAAAATTATTTGTACTGACGTCACAAACTGAAAAATATACTGCAACTAATCAAATTTTGTTCGAAGATTTTGAAAACTGTCCCTAAACCGTCTCATCAACTATTAATAGATACGTGTGAAAAATTAATCTAGATGATGAACTACTCGGAGGGATTTGGGATGCCACAACGATATAACGACGGAAACCCTTGGGAGATTAATGCCAACTGATGAAGGAATTATGTCCGTAGTTTTTAAGGGCATTATAATGTACTCAAATATGGTTAGTGATTGCATGTTGAAGAATGGGCAACTGACAGTGATGGTATACTCTCTTACTTATATTCTTTCCATCCACCTGCCCCGTGTACTCAATGCAATTTACCTTTCGCATTTCCAACATCACTTATTTTGAGCAGATATTGATTTTTTTCATAATTGAAGTATGAAGTTCCAAGACGTTTTCTACAACAACATGTATGATGTGCTCCAATATGATAATAATGTTACATGTAGAAATGAGCAAGCAGTGACGTTACGCCCGGGCGTTAAGCTTGCTTGCATGCTCGGTCACATTATTTTTGCACGATACTTAGTACTCGATTTACAATGTTTTAGACAAACGTGATCAAGCATTGTTTTAGTTGGAAATGGAATTTGACAACATGTTTTCCAGGTTTAGGAAATCTACCGTAATTTTGTATGTTTTAGACACATGTGTGTGGCTGTTAATTAATAAATGCTAACAAATAGTTCATGTGGAGGATTATTACAATTTAAAATTCGGTATTTCAAGTAGTAAAAAAATAATAAACATGTTTGTTGTAATGTTAATATTGTTTAGAAACAATGGTCATAATAATTAATATTTGTAGCTATTTTTCTCCACACCGATGTCAGATGACTGAGCGCATCAAAATATTTCATATTTATTATACACCGCATATGCATGCACACTAGTTCATGTGTTTGAGAATGCGGATAGATCTAGGTGGATTTTGGGAGGATTCGTCAGAAGCACAACAGCAAATCCATGTATCATAAATGTCTTGAATATGAAAATGAATCCCAAATATCAATGAAACATTCTTAGAATGAGTCATTCCTGGCATGCCTTATCCATATATATAGTGTTATCAAACATTGTTGGACTATGATTACGATCAGACTTGACCCAGAAGAAATAAGTGTATTGGAGAACATTCACACTTTATCAAAGAAGATGTCAAAACATTCAAATGTTTGGTAGGAAGTTAAAGACACTATCTGTGATTTACTAAATCAAAACTATAAAGCACTCATCAAAAATCATGTTTTTACATTTTTGTAAAGGTGTTAAGCCCCAATGTAGATAAAATATTACATTTTAGTCAATTGGAGGAGTTTGTGCGCACGGACACTTATAGCTACACTCAACTGAACTGGGCTTCATATCTATCAACACTCCTGTTTGCCTTTTTGCCAAAATTTTGAAGAAAAAAAACCTTTCATGAAAAAATTGGAAACAATAAGGCAACGATTCGCCACTTGCACAGTTCCGCCATTATGCACTATATGCAGGGAGAGCCTCGAACTGGCAGCATACATGAAAGGAAGAATTACGTAACCTTACACAGAATGTTATATGACTGGTTCAATTCCCATTCATGTATGCTGCCAGTTCGAGGCTCTCCCGCACATAGTGCATAATGGCAGAACTCGTGCAAGTAACGAATTGAAAGGCAATTCTGAGAGCAAAGTACTCTTTCCACATACTGGAACCTCTTCCACATAATGTATGTGACACATTCAATGTGAGTGAGTAAAGAAGTGTTCGAGACGTTTACTTCCAGAATAATCAATCATTCAATCAATAAACCAATCAATCGATCGATCGGTCAATCACTCAATCACTCAATTAATCCATCAATCAATCAATCAATCAATCAATCAGGCAATCAATCAAGTAATCAATCTTGCAATTAATCCATAATTCAAGAAATTAGCATCCAGCAGGGTTTAGAGCAAATGAAATTATAATACTAAAACTTCCACCGAGAATTAATAAGGCAACAATTGAAATGCAATTTTGAAATCAAAGTACTCTTTCCACTTCCTGGAACATCTTGGTTGTGAGAACCTTAATAATATGAACTTTGAGGTAGTCTATGTTAACGAGCATACAAGGAGAACCAGAAAAAAGTAAGTAAACAAATTAAAACAAAACATTAATCAATTAATTAACAAATAGGTAAATAAAATGTTTTCAATATTTTCCTTTACATGACCTGTGACTATGACATACGGTATTTCTTTTTTACAAAACCACGCGAGGTCCAATACGAATTTACAAATAGCCTCAAGCGTAGGCTTTCAACCAAATTGTATGTAGTTACATTTAACACATTGAAATTGACGTACTCACTTACCAAAACAATTGAACAAATATTTTTTTCGTATTAAAAGGAAACACTCCTTTTTATCACAATGTATGTTATCCCTATTTCATCTCTAGACATACTCCTCAGTAATGATTTTATTGCTCTATTTCTAAGTGACAAAATGTTAATTGTTTTAGAAGCAAAAAAGAACTTTGTACATGACACAAAATATGTTCCCGACAAAATATGAACTTACTACATGTATTGTGAGTAATGTATATTTTCACACTGCATGATATGGTAAAATTATGTTTTCCTATTATTCTGTGCAGTATGTTCAATGATTACAAACTCCTTTGAGAACGACACGGCTGACATGTCTCTGCAATTCCTTCCACGAGTTAGCTTTGTTTTTGCTATTAACATCAGCCTTACCCTGCAAAGGAAGTTAAGAAACAGGTCTAAAATAAGAGAGAACGTGTGAAGTAGCCTAGAGTTTGTGACAAAGATGTCCGGACAAAAGATGTTTATCAACGACAACTCCATTTGAAGTTCAAACTAGAATAGAAAACGTGATTGTGCCAATGAAAATCTGTGCAGGAGTAAGTTAATAGAATGTGTGAAAGGATAATGACTAACGGATATGTGTCGACTGTATTTCAGAGTGTGTACGTAGGTACCAATTACAATGTCAAAAGTGTTAATCTCTTTATTCTTGAGAAACCTAATTACATTTTATATTTCTCTTGAGATATTTAGATAAGTTAGTGGGTTAACATGTTTATTGAAACAACAAGTCACATTGCTACAATTTTTACACTTCATCTGATGCTACAGTGCACAACGAAAATACTATTTCAGGGGTCTTCATTTTTATCACTGGAGTATTTTAATATTATTGAGTCATGTTAAAATCGTGCCTGCGTGAGCATGGGCCATTTTAGGGGTTATGTGGTGGTAGATATTTTATGAATCTATACAAATGCGATTAGTATACCTCAACATTTTATCATGTCTCGTCGACAATGTAATAGCATTTCAAATATGACAGCCTTGCACTCCATAATACTTAGCATGCACCGAGACAGCTTATGGGATATGCAATAATGTGTAGGTCCTGAAAAGGTTGTCTTAACATCTATCTCGTTGTATAATTTTGTAATTTTTTCCGCCATAAGATGTATTTTTTTTCTTTCTTTCTTTCTTTGTTTATATTATATAACATTTTATATTTTATATCATAAATATACATATTAATGGAAAAAAATAACTAAATAAATACATAAATAATTAAACTGGCTTAAAAAAAACCGCAGTGATTTATAGTGCGCTACGCACAGGCACAACGCCTAGACGTTGATCCACAAGCCTCAGCACATTTTACAGGTTGCCGTAGAAAGGTCTCACCAACCACCCCCTCCCATCAATGGTCATTTTTGATGGTTGGTCCTATCCCCGGGTAAGGTGCTGTGGTAATAAGTTTATAACTAAGGATGGAACTTCGATTAGCTTAAGTCGTTTGGGCGTGAATACACGGGTTTTTAGGCTGGATTAAAAACAAACTTCGGGATTGGTACATATTCATTATTCTTTAAACGACAACTGTAAATAATGTGAGCGCGCCCTCTTAAAATTGGGAAATTCTGGCTACTTTCTACTAAAGTGTAGGCAAAATTGACTTTCACTGGATTTTCTCATACATTTTCTCATACCTACAAAGTAAAAGTAAAAAGTCGACACATCTTGGAATAATTTTACAAACGAAAATCATGCATTTTACTGCAGAAACCTATGGTGGGTCTCACACCAACCACCCCCTCCCCTCAATGGTCATTTTTGAATTGTTGGTCCTATCCCCGGGTAAGGAGCTGTGGTAATAAACTTATAACTAAAATTAGTGTTAAGGATGGAACTACGATTAGCTTAAGTCGTTTGGGCGTAAGCACACGTGTTTTTTAGGCTGGATAAATAATCCTTCGGGGTTGGTACAGCCCTCTTTGTAGTACTAGGGTTAATGTCTAATGTCATGTGATTAACATTTTGAAAATTATTGATTTATCTCTACTTGCGGGGTTTATATTAAAATATTCAAAGGTTTAGGAAATGCACCCTAATTGTCCATGTTTTGGACACACATTTTCAACATAGTTGGATCTATGATAACCGCAATTTTTAGTTAGTTATTTCAATAATAAGGCAATAATAGGCGTCTTTGTAGTAATTTTTAATATTGTTTGCCACATAATTTTGGGGTAATAATATTTGTACTTGTTCCTCTGTGCACCTGTATCAGGCACGAGTATGTGCGGGTCTCAGCATTCTTATACTAAATCATACATTACCGCATATGCACCAGTTCATGTAGTTGAAAATATGGAGCTATATGGATGGATATAACAGGATTCCGAGAGGATTCGACAGAAGTACAACAGCAAATCCTTGTATGAAAATGAATTGCAAACATTAATGAAACATTCTAAAAATGAGTCATTCCTAGCATGCGTTATGCAAAGAAATAAGCGTTATCAAACATTTTGGACTGGGTTAAGCAAATACATGAGAATTAGCCTACATGCAGAACGAACTGGCAACTATTCAACATTAATTTTACAAACTGTGCCAAATAAGATGGCAAGGAGCCAAAATGTTTGATAGGAAAGCTTAATACAAAGTAAGATATACATACATAAAATAAGTAATTCTATGAACAAGGTATTGATTGAAATACAATTTTGTTAGTATAGTACTTTTTCCACATCCTGGAACCTTTGACATTGTTCTGTGAAAACTTAAAATGCGTAAATACAAGAAATATTTATAAGCATGCATCGAAAGCCAGACAAGTATATGAATAAATAATTATCTAAGGAAATAATCATTAATAAACATTTTGAACCGGGTTGATGAGAAAATAGGGTAAAGATTACAATGCAATTCTGATAGTTATACGTATTTCACATCCTGGATCCTCCTTCACATAATTATCTATGACAACTTTAATTTGAGTAAATACTAAATAATGACTGAATCGATAAATTGATCGATCCAATCATCAATTCATGAAACAAGCATACCTCGGGGTTTGGAGAATGTAAATACCCTTTATTTACACTGTCTAAAAACTTCCATGAACGATATACAGCCTGTCACAATTTTATTTTAAAAAGTGGCACAATTGTGATTTTACCCTTTTGTCTTAAACTAAACATATCTCGAGATTAAAACAAGCAAATTGAACAGAATAAATGGCATTTGAGAGCTAAGACTACGCCTTGACGTTGATGTAAGCATTATGTCACAGCGGTATTTTCTAATTGCCAGAGAGGGCGCTGTTCACTTGCACAATTTTTTTTGAGACAGGCTGTACACTAACAGGCAATGATTCAAATGCAATTTTGATAGCACATTTTCCACGTTCTGGACATTGGTTTGTAACGACTATATTATACATGAAATGTTGTGAAGCATACAAGCAGAACTAGAAAAATAAATAGATAAATAAATGAATAAATAAATTTATTTTTATTTTCTCTCCTTTTTCTACTTCCTGTTCTTTTTTGTTTTTCTTTGTTGTCGTCTCTTCACGTTTTACATTTTTCTCGACTTCTACCCCCTTCATTTTTTTCATTTCCTTCTTCCTTGCCTTCTTTTCTTCTGTTATACTTAGTCTTCTTCTCTTCTCTTTTTCTGTCTATTTTTTCTCGTTTTCTTTTCTCTTTTTTACCAGCACTTCTCTTGTAAAACTTACTATTAATGGTTAAAACTTTTTCAGGACCTACATGTTATTTGCATTTCCCATAAGCTGTTTGGTTGCATACTAAGTATTATGGAGTGCAAGGCTGTCATATTGGAAATGGTATTATATTGTCAATGAGACATGGGCAAATGTTGAGCTATACTAATTACATTTGTATATATTCATAAAATATCTAACACCACATAACTCCATAATGCCCTATGCTCACGCAGGCACAATTTTAACACGAGTCAATAATATTATAATACTCCAGTGATAAAATGAAGACCCTTGAAATATTATTTTCGTTGCGCACTGTAGCATCCGATGAAGTGTAAAACTGTAATATTGTGACTTGTTGTTTTAATAAACATGTTAACCCACTAACTTGTCTCAAGAGAAATATAAAATGTAATTAGGTTTCTGAAGAAAAAAGAGATTAACACTTTTGACATTATAATAACATTGGTACCTACGTACACACTCTGAAATACAGTCGACACATATCCGTTAGTCATTATCCTTTCGCACATTCTATTAACTTACTCCTGCACAGATTTTCATTGGCACAATCACGTTTTCTATTCTAGTTTGAACTTCAAATGGAGTTGTCTTTGATAAACATCTTTTGTCCGGACATCTTTGTCACAAACTCTCTGTTTCTTCACATGTTGCCTCGTATTTTAGACATGTGTCTTGGCTTCCTTTGCAAGGAAGGCTGTTGTAATAACAAAAACAAAGCTAACTCGTGGACGGAATTGCGGACTCATGGAATTCGTGTCGTTCTCAAAGGAGTTTGTAATCATTGAATATGCTAAACAGAATCTATATGAAAACATGATCTTACCATATCATGCAGTGTGGAAGTATATTCACAATAGTAAGTTCAGGGTTTGTCGGTAATATATTTTGTGTCCTGAAGAAGCTTCCTTTTCGTTTCTACTTTTTGATAACTAAAATAGAGTAATAAATTAATTATTAAGTAATGTAATATAGATCAAATAAAAATGACATGAAACGAAGTATGTAAGGAAGAATTATAAAAGTGGGTATATAAAAAGTATATTGTTTCTTTAAATACAAGAAACCGTTTTCTCATATTTTATGCTCAACTTTTGGTAAGCTAATGATATAACAATTTTTCAATATGGTAAATGTAACTACGCACAATTCGTATTGGACATCCTGTGATTTATCTCCATATATGTACAGTTTAAAACATTGTGCGTAAAAGGAAATGTGTGTCAGGATGTTCGCATACCGTATGTATAGCAAACTGGTTTTAACTTGAACTTTCTTGATATTAATTAGCACATGTGAATCTAAATTTACGAATCCTTTGGCAATACAAAACGTAAGATGCCCTGGTTGCTTGTGCTATTTTGTCTCTCATTTCAATTTTACAACCAATTGATAATACTCCATCTCCTTGTACTATTAATTGATATAATCTGCACCTTTATCCCACAGGATGCAGGTGATATTGTTGCCCAATGATACACAGTCATCACAAAATAACAAGAAGTACAAGTTTGATTTTTTGGGGGAACTACCCATATAGATGACAAAATAAGATATTTTCTCTTTAATATACTGCACTTAAGGAATTGACTAGATTATAAAGAGAATTAGAATAATTTCCCCAGTGGGTACAATGCAAATGTCATTGCAATCTTCTATAATTTCCTTACCACCATTGCTTTTATTATGTCAATAATGATTTCTAAAACATTAATTAAGATAGATAGGAGAGGAATCTAAAACTAATTTTATCACATAGAAACATATCGATATTATATTGAACTTGTGGGTTAAGGCAACTATGTGTCAATCGAAGAAAAGACATACAACATTATATTACGTGGAGTAAAATTCAATGTTGCTTTTTTATTTATGATATAAGAATAGTATGGATGGCGGAAACCTTCAAAATACGCCTAAGAATACGCCTAAGAATACGCCTAACCTTAGACGTCTAAGATGCAATCTTAGACGTCTAAGATGCATTCTTAGGCGTCTAAGATGTAATCTTAGGCGTCTAAGAAATTCGCGGTAGACTTAAATCAACGAATCACAGGACTAGAAATCCCAAACAACCAATCATCTTAGGCGTATCCAATTATTGACCAATGAAATCTTAGACGCCTAAGATTTTACACGCCTAAGAATTCTTACACGTCTAAGATTGACCATTTGACCGTGACTAGTGATGGACGGTATCAAAACGTACAACGGACGCTGTGCGTTAGAGAATATTTCGAACAATGGCTGGGTGGTGTGTTTTTAATAAACTCCTTTTCTCTCCATAGCCACCCGCGTCAATCCCAAAGAGAAAGGGGTGATGGGGTGGGAGGGGATAGGGTACATGTTCTCCACCTTTCGGCACAATGGCCCATTGTTTTGTTCTTTTCAGACAACTCAGGCGGAACAATGTATTTTTACATAATAGGCTTTTTTTCATTTGAACATAATCTAGCAGTTGTTGTTGTTGTTGCAAACTGATAAAACTTTAATTTGTTTTAAATATTTTGTTTTTCTGATGACTTGCAGTTAATGTAAGATTTCTATTTGTGTGGCTATAGTGTAAATGATGATGATAATGATGATGATGATGATGGTGTTGTTGTTGCTGTTGTTGTTGATGATGATGATGATGATGATGATGATGATGATGATGATGATGATGATGATGATGATGATGATGGATAATACAAATGATGTCAGATGATTATTAGAGTCGTGGTGGTGATGATGATGGCAGTGATGAGGATTAAATTTAGTATGAAATTTTCACCCCCGCACCCACCCAGTCAATGTTGTTTTGATACTGAGATAGGAACGGACTAGTATTGGCTCCAACATTGATTGGTGGGAGGGGGTTGCAAGCAATATGAAACATTAATGTTTGCCACTCATGTTACTTGTTATGTTTAAACAAAGAGCACGTGTCCATGGTGTCACCCTGCTCACTTTTCATGTATGTTTTTTCTTAACACGTATGCTATGACTGAGCCAAAATACACAGTTAAGAGACCTCGATACCTCCATTCAACAAGAAAGTTAACCTGACGGTGTAGGGTATGATGCGTTTATATCCAATACGTTCAGAGGTCAAGTTATTACTGCACACACATTATAAGGTCAACCAACTATGTCTTTATAATTCGAACAGCGTGTAACATATTTTCACCAAGGCCCCCGGGCCAAGGCCAAATCGTCTTTTATAATTGAAGAGATCAGATATGCATAATTTCAGTCTGCAAAGTGCAAGAAGACAAGAGGTCAAATTTTCTATGTTAAAAATAGAATCATGGAGGTATATAAATATATGCTAGGCATGTTTGTTCCTCTTTGTTGTTTGTGTATTAATTTTCATCATCATCATCATCATCATAATCATCATCATCATCATCATCATATCATCATCGTCGTCGTCGTCGTCGTCGCCGTCATCATGCTCATCAACATTAATACCTGACTACTACTAGCCACACCAAAACAGCACACCAAACCAACGAAAATAAAATCAAACCAATTAATCAATTTTGCTGCAAGTCCTCAGAGAAAATCACATTGGTGATACCGTCCATCACTAAAATATCAATCTTAGACGTGTAAGAATTCTTAGGCGTGTAAAATCTTAGGCGTCTAAGATTTCATTGGTCAATAATTGAATACGCCTAAGATGATTGGTTGTTTGGGATTTCTGGTCCTGTGATTCGTTGATTTAAGTCTACCGCAAATTTCTTAGACGCCTAAGATTGCATCTTAGACGCCTAAGAATGCATCTTAGACGTCTAAGATTGCATCTTAGACGTCTAAGGTTAGGCGTATTCTTAGGCGTATTCTTAGGCGTATTTTGAAGGTTTCCGCCATCCATAGAATAGAACTGATTTCGGGTAAGATCGTAAAATCTTTGTGGTACGTTAGTATTTCACCTTACAACATGCTATCAAATTATACAATATCCTAGCCTAATATAGACGATAGCAAACATGTTTGAACGTCTATAATTTTTCATAGGAATTTTAAACACACATGAAATATAAGAAAGCTGTCGGGTTGGCTTTAAACCCACGTATACAGCAGAAATTATAAATAAACTGAAATCCAATTATGATAGTAAATTAAACTTTTCACATCCAGTAACCTCTTTCACATATGCTCACAAGAATGTTATTATATTTAAATACAAGAAATGCTGAGAGCATACAATGAAGATCAGACATTAGATAAATAAATAAATAAATAAATAAATAAATAAATAAATAAATAAATAAATAAATAAACAAATAAATAAACAAATAAATAAATAAATAAATAAATAAATAAATAAATAAATAAATAAATAAATAAATAAATAAATAAATAATTAAATAAATATAAATAAATAAATAAATAAATAAATAAATAAATAAATAAATAAATAATAAATAAATAAATTTTAATAAATAAATAAGCATACAATGAAGATCAGACATTAAATAAATAAATAAATAAATAAATAAATAAATAAATAAATAAATAAATAAATAAATAAATATTCTATTTTCTTCTTCTCCTTCCATTTCTTCTTCTTCATTCTTTCTCCTCTTCCAAGAGGTACACAAAACAAAGGGAATAGACCAAACACTATTGACTCACTTTTATGAAAAAAGAAGTCATGGATGGTTAGGAATAAAATTGTTGAATGTCTTGCATCGAATGGATATCAGTTTCTAGAGAGGTTTGGTTATATAGTGATGTAGGTTATATTGAAACTTATTGTACAGCTAAACTGACAAAGTTTTGGCAAAAAAGAGAAAACAAATAACAATATTAAGATAATCTTTTCGTACCTTCCTATTGTCATATCCCATAAGCATCATTGCATTGCATACTAGGTATTACAGAGTCACTGTAGACGAGACAAGCGAATGTTGAGGTATTACTTATCACATTTGTGATGTGATCAAGCAAAATCAGTTGGAAGTCGGAAATATTGATTTTCAGAAACGGCCAAACAAAGGAACTACTTTCTTTTGCTGTCTTTTGTTTTGGAAACACTTCAACTGTACATATCTTCGAAACTAAATATTCAACTTTTATGGGGTTTTCTGCCAAATGTAGCTTTGCAAATGAATGATACATCATGTAGAAAACTGGAAATTGAATTCAGACTGATTTTGCTTGATCACACCTTATTTGTGTAGATTCTTAAACACCTAACACCACATAAGCATTACAATGTCCCATGCTTACGCAAGCATGATTTTAACGTGACTCAAAAATATTATAATACTCCAATGATAAGAAGACCCCTGAAATAGGATTTTCGTTGAACACTGTAGCACTCGATGAAGTGTAAAAAACTGGAACATGAGACCTGTTGTTTTAATATACATGTTAACCCACTAACTTATCTAGATATCTCAAGAGAAATATAAAATGTAATTAGGTTTCCAAAGAAAAAAGAGATTAATACTTTTGACATTATAATAACATTGGTACCTACGTACACACTCTGAAAGACAGTCGACACATATCCGTTAGTCATTATCCTTTCACACATTCTATTAACTTACTCATGCACAGATTTTCATTGGCACAATCACGTTTTCTATTCTAGTTTGAACTTCAAATGGAGTTGTCTTTGATAAACATCTTTTGTCCGGACATCTTTGTCACAACTGTCTGTTTCTTCACATGTTGCCTTGTATATTAGACCTGTTTCTTGACTTCCTTTGCAAGGAAGGCTGGTGTAATAACAAAAACAAAGCTAACTCGTGGAAGAAATTGCGGAAGCACGTGAGTCGTGTCGTTCTCAAAAGAGTTGTTAATCATTGAACATGCTGAACAGAATCTATAGGAAAACATGATCTTACCATATTATGCGATGTGAGTATAATCACAATAATAAGCTCACGTTTGTGTTGTTGGCAATATATTTTGTGTCCTGAAGAAGCTTTCTTTTCGTTTAAAGTCAAGTTACTCTTTGACAATTAAAATAGAGTAATACATTCATTATTGAGTAGTGCAATAACTATTAACAAAATCCAAATTGACTACGCAGTGCAGTATTTAATTTAAGTAGATCAAATAAAGCTGACATGAAACTGGGTATGTAGGGAAGAATTGTATTATGAACTTAGAACGTTCAGGTGTGTAGCGATGTATTAGAGATGAAAATTGGTACATAAAAAGTATATTGTTTCCTTTTGATACGCGAGCATATTTGTTGATATTTTATGCTCAAAGTTTTGATAAGTTAGTATAACAATTTCAATATGGTTAATGTAACTATTTACAATTTGGCTGAAAGGCTACATTGGTAAATTCGTATTGGACCTCTTGTGATTTCTCTCCATATAATTATGTAGAGTTCAAAGACATTGTATTTAATTAAAAAAATATGTCCCAAGACTTGGAGAGGAAATGTTTGAATATATCATAGGCGTGTATCCGCCATTTTGTTCAAATAAAATTAAAGTATTCCTCTGTAGATATTACAGCAAATGCTTTTCTATGTCACACAAGCATATCCCTAAACACAATCGAACATACTTTCAGATATAATTTAATAATACTCGTAGACCTGTCGGAAAATATGACAGCAATCGCATATCTTTGTCACAAACATACCCCTACTGTCACACAATCACACATTCTATGTATACCAGTTTAAACTTGAACTTGAATATGATATAATTAGCACATTTGAATCAAATCATTAATCCTTTGGCAATACAAAACGTGAGTTGCCCTGGTTGCTTGTGCTATTTTGTCTCTCATTTGAATGTTACACCCAATTGATAATACCCCGTCTCCCTGTGCTATTAATTGATATAATCTACACCTTTATTTCACAGGATGCAGGTGATATTGTTGCCCAATGACACACAGTCATCGCAAATGACATGAAGCACATTGTGGATTTTGTGTTAAATACATATGACAAAATAAAGTATTTTCTCTTTAATATACTGCACTTACACCTTTGTCAATTAAGGAATTGACTAGATTACTAAGAGAATTAGAATAATTTCCCTAGTGAATACAATGCAAATGTCATTGCAATCTTCTATTATTTCCTTTCTATCATTGCTTCTATTATGTCAATAATGATTTCTAAAACATTAATTAAGATAGATAGGAGAGGAATCTAAAACTAATTTTATCACATAGAAACATATCGATATTATATTGAACTTGTGGGTTAAGGTAACTATGTGTCAATCTAAGAAAAGACATACAACATTATATTACGTTGAGTAAAATTCAATGTTGCTTTTAATCATGATATAAGAATGGAACTGATTTCGGGTAAGATCATAAAATCACTGTGGTGTGTATGTGTACAAGTAGCTTAGTATTTCACATTACAACATCAACTTATACAAATATCCTAGTGTATTATAGATGATAATAAACATGTTTGAACTTATACAATTTTTCATAGGATTTTACACACACATTAAATATAAGAATATGCCAGGTTGCCTCGACACCCACGTATACAGCAGAAATAACACACATAACATTAGTTGTTTCACCCTTTAATGTACTATACGCAGTCATATAAAGTACTATTTTATTGGTTACAAATGTTTTACAAAGTTCTAGATTGTGTCAAAAGAATCACTTTAGCAATATGTTTGAATTGATTTTAATAATATTTTATGTAGATTTAAATATGTTAATGAAAATGTATTATATTCATATCTATATATAGATTTTTAAAATCGGAAGCGGTTATCATCCAATATCGCCACTGAAAAGGTTAATCTCATCTCATCTTTTCGTACCTTCGTATATGTCTGATCTTATGATCAAGCAAAATCAGTTGGAAGTCGGAAATATTGATTTTCAGAAACGGCCAAACAAAGGATCTACTTTCTTTTGCTATCTTTTGTTTTGGAAAAACTTCAACTGTACATATCTTTGAAACTAAATATTCAACTTTTATGGGGTTTTCTGCCAAATGTAGCTTTGCAAATGAATGATACAATCATGTAGAAAACTGAAAATTGAATTCAGACTGATTTTGCTTGATCACACCACATTTGTGTAGATTCATAAACATCTAACACCACATAAGCCCTAAAATGTCCCATGCTTACGCAAGCATGATTTTAACGTGACTCAAAAATATTATAATACTTCAATGATAAGAAGACCCCTGAAATAGTATTTTCGTTGAACACTGTAGCACTCGATGAAGTGTAAAAAACTGGAACATGAGACCTGTTGTTTTAATAAACATGTTAACCCACTAACTTATCTCAAGAGAAATATAAAATGTAATTAGGTTTCCCAAGAAAAAGAGATTAACACTTTTGACATTATAATAACATTGGTACCTACGTACACACTCTGAAATACAGTCGACACATATCCGTTAGTCATTATCCTTTCACACATTCTATTAACTTACTCCTGCACAGATTTTCATTGCCACAATCACGTTTTCCATTCTGGTTTGAACTTCAAATGGAGTTGTCTTTGATAAACATCTTTTGTCCGGACATCTTTGTCACAAACTCTCTGTTTCTTCACATGTTGACTTGTATATTAGACCTGTTTCTTGACTTCCTTTGCAAGGAAGGCTGGTGTAATAACAAAAACAAAGCTAACTCGAGGAAGAAATTGCGGAAACACGTGAGTCGTGTCGTTCTCAAAAGAGTTGTTAATCATTGAACATGCTGAACAGAATCTATAGGAAAACATGATCTTACCATATTATGCGGTGTGAGTATACTCACAGTAATAAGCTCACGTTTGTGTTGTTGCCAATATATTTTGTGTCCTGAAGAAGTTTTTTTTTTCGTTTAAAGTCAAGTTACTCTTTGACAATTAAAATAAAGTAATAAATTCATTATTGAGTAGTGCAATAACTATTAACAAAATCCAAATTGACTACGCAGTGCAGTATTTAATTTAAGTTGATCAAATAAAGCCGACATGAAACTGGGTATGTAGGGAAGAATTGTATTATGAACTTAGAACGTTCAAGTGTGTAGCGATGTATTAGAGATTATGCTCAAAGTTTTGATAAGTTAGTATATCAATTTCAATATGGTTACTGTAACTATTTACAATTTGGCTGAAAGGCTACATTGGTAAATTCGTATTGGACCTCTTGTGATTTCGCTCCATATAGGCAGAGTTCAAAGACATTGTATGTAATAAAAAAAGCACTAGTCTGAAAATATTACAACAAATGCATTTCTATGTCACACAAGTATATCCCTAAACACAATCGAACATACTTTCAGATATAATTTAATATTACTCGTAAACCTGTCGGAAAATATTACAGTAATCGCATATCTTTATCACAAACATACCCCTACTGTCACACAATCACACATTCTATGTATACCAGTTTAAACTTGAACTTGAATATTATATAATTAGCACATTTGAATCTAAATTCATGAATCCTTTGGCAATACAAAACGTTAGTTACCCTGGTTGTTTGTGCTATTTTGTCTCTCATTGGAATGTTACAACTAATTGATAATACCCAGACTCCTTGTGCTATTGATATAATCTACACCTTTATTCCACAGGATACAGGTGATATTGTTGCCCACTGACACACAGTTATCACAAATGACATGAAGCACATCGTGGATTTTGTGTTAAATACATATGACAAAATAAAGTATGTTCTCTTTAATGTACTGCACTTACACCTTTGTCAATTAAGGAATTGACTAGATTACTAAGAGAATTAGAATAATTTCCCCAGTGAATACAATGCAAATGTCATTGCAATCTTCTATAATTTCCTTTCCACCATTGCTTCTATTATGTCAATAATGATTTCTAAAACATTAATTAAGATAGATAGGAGAGGAATCTAAAACTAATTTTATCACATAGAAACATATCGATATTATATTGAACTTGTGGGTTAAGGCAACTATGTGTCAATTGATAAAAGACATACAACATTATATTACGTTGAGTAAAATTCAATGTTGCTTTTTAATCATGATATAAGAATGGAACTGATTTCGGGTAAGATCGTAAAATCACTGTGGTGTGTATGTGTGCAAGTAGCTTAGTATTTCACATTACAACATCAAATTATACAAATATCCTAGTCTAATATAGATGATAATAAACATGTTTGAACTTATACAATTTTTCATAGGATTTTTACATACACATTAAATATAAGAATATGCCAGGTTGCCTCGACACCCACGTATACAGCAGAAATAACACACATAACATTAGTTGTTTCACCCTTTAATGTACTATACGCAGTCATATAAAGTACTATTTTATTGGTTACAAATGTTTTACTAAGTTCTAGATTGGGTCGAAAGAATCACTTTAGCAATATGTTTGAATTGATTTTAATAATATTTTATGTAGATTTAAATATGTTAATGAAAATGTATTATATTCATATCTATATATAGATTTTTAAAATCGGAAGTGGTTATCATCCAACATCGCCATTGAAAAGGTTAATCCCATCCAATCTCACCTAAGCAATCCATGTATGCCCTGCCTGCCAAGTATGTACTACTCCACTGTGCAATATTAGCGAGCACATGCCCTAATATGCAAATCATGTTAGTGTACGGGACCGAATTTATTCTTACTATTAGTCTCCGTAGATGTTGTTTGTGATTGGTTTTCACTCCCGTGGGCCCTATGATGGTCCCTAATGTTATTAGATAGCCCGTCTACGACATCTTACCATTATCAGATCTCATAGAACACAAAAACATAGTGTGCATATTCTATTATCATATATTGGTAACTACCATATAGCTAACACACATAAGATAGATGGTATCTTTGCCGAGCGAAGACGTAAATCCGTGGCAGAAAATCAGCGATTTTAAAGAAAACCGATCGGAGATTTACAAGGGTTCATTATGACAAAATCACCATATTACATACACATTTCCAACTTCTTCATATTCTAAAATATCATTTACAATATGGTAAATCTTGTCCTCAATGTAAATAAAGCTTTGGCAGCTTATACACTTTGGTTCATATTTTTTTGAAAACAGTTTTCAGAAAACTATATTGTTAAGGTTAATTTCACATCGTACATGGGTTAAAATGGGATGAAAATACTATGTACCTCAGCAGAAGGAAATAGCAACATAACTATAAGATACGCCTTTTTAATAACGTCACTGACTACAGGCTACACTTGTTTGCGGCTACACTTGTTTGCAATCTTTGTAGTTTGTTTGTTTGTTTAACAGGTTGGTCCAGACGGGCTCACACTTGGGTCCTGATGGAAGCAGGTTCAAGCAAAATGCTTTAGCCAAGTTTTAAAAGCATGCTTAATGCTTGCCTATATGAAGAGAAAAGAAAGAAACAGGATTGAGGAAAAAGAACAAGGAAAAGAAGGCCACTCCCAACGAATCAATTGCTCTTAGCCCCTGGGTCGAAAAATAAGAAATTGGGAATTCTTATTCCGTGCCAAGAAAACTTGACCCAGATACAAAGGTTTACCCCGTACTTTCATATTTTGTTAAAATTCAAATTGTCCGAAATACGGGGATAAATTTCGCCAAATTCTGTTGCAAAACTGACTGGATTGGATCCTTACTCTTAAGTATGTAAAACCTGCATTATATTTGACATGGAAACCCAACTATCATATGCTAATGTGTTTAATGTCGAAGTTTTTTTATACATATATCTAAAATATACTATACACGGAGATATTAAAACATTCGGAAAAAATATGCATAGAGACATAAAGTGCCCTAATTATTTCCACAGTTGAAAGTGTATATCAGCTTAAGAAAAGCATTAGGTTTAGGTATGTTAATGTTACCATTTATATGAGTTAAAATGTCAGAACGAAATAGACGAAGAATGCCATATCATTGACAAGTTAAATATAGCATTATTGGATCAATAAACCCACGATGTGACTAAATATTAAAAAATACGACAGAATTAAAGGTTTCGTGATAATGTTTAGAAAAATCAGAATAGTGCATTTTGTTGTTTGTAGCAATAAAATGAAGCGTTTCAAAACTACGGGGAGCACGTAACTTAAATTAAATCATCAAACACTGGAACGATTTAGGGGTTGTTATAATTATTAAGCTAATGTTAGGAGCATAAGTGAGGCATGTTTGTACACACCTAACATGTTTTATGCATTTTGAATATAACCTTTTCAGTCATGCCGTCTGCTTCTGTAGTTCCGATAGATGAGAATTTATGTCACGTAAATTCATTCCTTCACAAGTATCCGACACAAGTGTTTGTTTGATAAATCAAAATTCAAAGACAAAAAAAAATATATGAAGAAGAAGAAACTTAATACAAAAGTATAGATTCAATATTTTATTAAGTCGTTTTAGCAAACAAACATCGAGCGAGGATGAGCTGTCTTCGGTAATGCCGCCCTCTTTCAAGGCTGATGATGTTGGAATGATTCGGCAACCTGCTGCAGTGTAGTTTCTATATTTTGGTTAACTTGGGTGCGCCAAATTAATTACGTAACTTGGAAAAAACTTACGAGCACGAGGGATTGAGGGATTTATTTAAAGGCAGGTAGTTGAATAACTGAGATAGTTTGTATAATTTATTTATGCAGGTGGAAATAGCTATTTCCGATCGGAGTTTGCACGTAACGGTTAAGTCGACTCGTTGAAATAATGTTTGAAAGGTTCCTCTTAATCTTTTCAAATGAAAGTGTAAAATTAGGCACTTCTCGAAATGATAAAAGCATTTGAGTGTACATTATAAAGTGAATTGTTTTCGCCGCATCCGTAATGTCTATTTTCCATAGCCTTGAATTTCCTTTATCAATATTAAGTAAATTGGCTCTAAAATAGGTTAGGAAAAGACAAGTAAGTTTCTAACAGAACATTGTAAATGACGAATTTAGTTTTTGTGTATAATGTACTTGTAAAAGCAGAGCTTAAGAATTGACCATTTCGGCATTTCCCAAAATCCCGTACACAGATACCGAAAATACGTCATTACCAATCCGCATATTGTGAAAGTGCTCGTTTACAATGTAATGTCGGATTCACAGTATACGGTAGTTTTTCTTTTGCAAAGGATTTCGGGAAACGTCGAAATGGTCAATTTCACATCTGGCCTGGCTAAGTAGCCACTCAGAACAAACATGATGTGCAATCTAACAGAATGGAATTAATGCAAAGAAAGAGAATATTAAATGAAACACTGATGAATTCACCTTGACACGTGTTGCACGTTAAAGGAATACTCGAGTACATTATTTTCCTTTAATCTAAAGTCAAGCACCGATCCAAAAGAAATAACGAAAACGTGTTGGTCATGTTTTGAATGTCAAACAGGTAAAAAACAACCTTAGAGGTTTGAATGCTACTGAATTCAAAAGAAATATGGCGGCCTTGTCGTAAGATATTATATACATGCATCCCATGGCTATGTTAACACTATTCCGTCTGCTAATGTTGTGTAGTTCAGTTTTTACTTGTCCAACATAATTTAACATTTCATCCAAACCCTCACGATTTAAAACTCAAACTCAGATGCTAAACATTCGAGTACATACAAACATGTATATTATTGATTCGGTGAGATATTCTTTATCCATAGGGAGACTGAGGCACAGACGGGTGTGGGTTTTTTTACACTGAAACTTGCAGGTATGAGCATTGACGTAACCCCGACGTAACCATTACTCGCCTCCAATTTGATTTCACATTACATATCAAAATACCAACTTGGTCATGAGTTCAATGGTACAGGTATACATCCGATGTACACTGTCAAAAAATCCTGCTGTCTTTTTGTGCAAAACTGTTCTGTAGGAATCCTTAACTTTCCGTAAGGATGTGAATGATTCTTTATATTCTTATGGTAAGTTACTTAGTTTGCAGAATTTTTGAAGGAGGAGTAACTGTTGTCGGAAATGTCCGTAAAATTCAGCACATTATTTTTTACAGTGTATAGTTAGTTATATGTTAGAAAGGATATATTTAATTTGATTTATACATGTCCATAACACGTTGCCACATTATACAATTCTTTTTTAACCCGTGTCGAGTAGAAACACATCCTCTGCCACTGTGGTGTGTATGAAATATGTATAAGCGTGGAAACACGAACAAACGAGCCAAGTCTTTACAATATTTTAACGGAGAGGGAGCGTTTTAGAATATGGTGAAAAGTACCATCTATATGCAACTGCTTATTGTAATCGTAATAGTTCTGCAATAAACCTAGTATGAATATAAATGATGAAATTAAGGCTAACAATCTGTTTTCGGAGTAAGTTAAGTCTATACTGTAAACGAATTAACATAATTTGTCACCATGTATCTTCTTTATTAAAAATGAAAGAGTAATTTTATAACAATTTGAGCTCATCAACCTACGCGTTAAAAATTTAACAGGTTTCCACCATCCTCATGTTAAAATGCTCACACTGAGGATGTCTAAATTATTTAAAGTAATTTTCTTCCCTTGTATTTTACTTTTACGTAAACCATTTCTGGTTTTAGAATCGCTTCTTAAAAAGGGGGACTTGACACTCCTGCATTAGCGATAATGATAAGAGCGCATGCGTATGACGCGTTTGTATGTTTAAATCATGATAGTTGGCGATACAGTTGTGGAATCAAACATACATAATTGAGTATGTCTAGAACCGGCACGGTCATTAGGATATCATCTACGGTCCTGCTTCATTGCACAATAACTACAAACTTAATACAACCTCATCCCTTACGTCGCAGTTCAACCACTGAGAGTATTATATTTACCATAATAGTTTAAACATAAGGACAATTGTATGATTGTAATACCCAGGTTAGGTTTCCTGGCAAACATTTTATATGATTCATTGAACCTCGCCCATGCGTGATGAGAATATGAGGAAGTCAAATATGCGAGGTGTACTATGCTGTCGAATTCAGTCAAGCTACATTCACTGTGTATTCGCTCGCCGCTTTTTTCCTTCATGATGATCCAAGCTGGGTAAATTGAATTATTAATCTCTTCTATGCTACGCATGGAGACCATGATTTGTGACATCGTGGCTCGGTGGTTAGGGTGTTAGTCTTTGCCGCATGATTCACATTCCAGTTGGGTTGCTTGATTTAAGTTACTTACATTTGAAAGACATTTACATGAGACTATCTTGTTCCTTTAAAGGAGTGTTTTTCACATAAATATCAAACATTACCTCTTACATGTAATTAGATTACAAAAGATCGCCATAATAACGTTTCCGTCTTCTTTCAAATCATAATAACATGTAGGCTAATCCGTGTTAAACAGATAAAAATAAACGATTGTCTCAATCTTTTCCGATAGGAAAGGTTTACCACCAATTCGTCCTTTGCCATTTGGTCCGAATCGACCGATTTAGCACAAGCTAGTCGATTCTGAGCCCCTCAGTTGGTGAAAGTCAAAATTTCCTCGCATTTTGAGCGCATTTTAACTTATAATAGTCATTTGAAAGACGTTTTAAGACCAAAACTTAATGAAATTCGTGCGCTTGCCGCGCAATTGTCAGAAATGGGGGAGGAGGCAGGCTCTATTCTTTCCCCGGGCGCTACAACCCCTAGCTATACCACTGCATATTGTGCAGTTGTCACTTAGTTCTTTAAACCACTTGTCTATTTTCCAGATTGTCCTTTTGCCATTTTGTCCCTCTTTATTACTTATAGTCCTTTCTCAGTTTGTCCTTTTATTAGAATGTCATATTGAAATATATTCTGTGAGGTGTTCTCATAATAGTACCCTGACAAAATGAGAGCGTAATATTCATGGCCATTAGTCCCAAAATGGGTATACATGTAGTAGAGAGCTTGCGATTTCCAAACGTACGTATCATACGCCCGTTCATCTATTCAAAATCCCGTCACATGAGAGTGATTTTCAATAGATGCGC